>NC_055699.1:32383005-32683005 GCF_017639745.1 Melanotaenia boesemani
ACAGCTGGCTTTAGGGGGACTAAGAACAGCATGAAAATCTAAGAGACTACTAACCACTGATATAAGGGACAAATAACTCATACAACTAACACTCAAGTATTACAGGAGCTTCAGACGTAGGAGTGTTTTCTGTGGGAAAGTGTTTTTGACAGTTTGGGATTCATAACTTACACAGAAAACCTTGTAAAGAAACATATAACCTCCTTAAAGCACCAGGACAAATTACATACAGAATGCCTATTTTTTCCTCGCCACTCAAACCACATGACTACCACGGCAACCACAACCCGTGTCAAATTGTCATTACAAATCCAATCCAAAGTTGTGTGTAAATATTTTTATTTTTTATTCCTTATGTTGTATTTTATTCGTTGTTTGCTTATAGGTCATTTCGCGTAGCTCAATTTTTTCGCCTTCTTGAGCCATGTTGGGCTTCGGCCCACAATGCATTGTGGTCTATATTGACCAGTCTAGTGACCATCGATGCTCATTACTTTTCAAGATGCATTGTGGGTCATTTTGAGTGCCCTACTTTTTTCTCTCTGGACATTCGGACACTACGACAAAATGGCGTGACTCCTATATAAGGCACTATGTAGGGAGCAGGGAGGACATTCAGACACAGCCTAAGATATACTCTCTGCATGCATGCACTCAAATCTATTAAAAAAATCCATCCTCTTCATCAGGTTTACCTTCTGGTATTGGGTCGTCCTCTCAATTATGTTCGCCTCATAGTAATGGGTCGTCTTCTTCATCAGGTTCACACTCAAGAACCAGGACATCCTCTTCATCAGGATGGATCAAGCAACTGAACAGATGGTTCTTATAAAGCAGCTGCTGAATGTACATATTTGTCTTTCTGTTGCTCAAACTCCTGATCACACCATTGGAGCTCTTCTAAATGTCAGTATAGATACAAGTCATTACCAAGGAGAGAAACATGCATTCAGTAAATGAAAACTTAAATAAATACTTGGCATTTACAGGCTCAGAATCCTTGTCTCTGACTACAAAAAGGTATGAAATGTGTGTTTCCATATTCTTTATGTGTGTGTGTGTGTGTGTGTGTGTGTGTGTGTGTGTGTGTGTGTGTGTGTGTGTGTGTGTGTTGTGTTTGTGTGTGTGTGTTAGTCTTCACAGTGTCCATGTCTTATTGACAGATGTGTCCCAGCAGAGGCGTCCTGGGAGACGGGGTGGTGACAGCCTCAGTCAGAGGTGGTGTCATCACAGAGCAGCCCATGACCACGTGAGTGATCTGATCCACCCGGGCTGCAGAGCTGGATATGTTGGTCGAGGTATGATGAGCAGGTCAGTGGGTGTTGCCTCAACTTTAGCCTTGAGCATGACTTGATGTGCAGGTTGTCGTCTACAGAGGCAAACTGACTACAGAGAAGCCTCCTGAGCAAGCTGCCGCTGATGCACTGTTTACTTTGAAGTGTCCATATTTGAAACAGAAACATTTAAACAGAAAATGGGAATGTTATCAAATGTCATGTGTGTCAAGACAACCTGCAGGAAGATGAAATGTCATTTAGTCTGAGGAGGAATATTTCTTCAGGGTCAGAGAACCCATTTATTATGATCATGGCATCTGCACCCCTCCGTGCTAAGGAGACAGGATTCCCTGTCATGTTTCATTATGACCCTCCAGCTTGACATTTTGATTTCTCTCATTTTGTCCTTTTCCATTTTTCTCTTAGAGTGACAGCACACATTCCTTCACAAACGCTCAAGCATGCTAAAGACAAAAAGCCACACATCCTAAAAGGCAACACGGAGTGACTGTCAGAAATGCCAGCATGGCACCGGGTGACATGGAGAACTGACAGATGCTCAGACATCCTCGGGTAAACATGTTATCCACTGCTGTTGAGAACTTCCGTTTCATGATGTGTGACTTCCAGCTCTCTGTGCTATTAAAGCTGAGACGTCTTGAGATGAGGGATTCAAGAAAAACAGACATCATTTCTACACGTGGATCTAAAAAACTGACAAACTGGCTGACTGATCCTCACCTATGGTCACCAGCTGTGGTTTCCATAGGTGAGGGTAGCTCAGTCATCCAGGAGGAGATCCACATCCACAGGAGCCAGATGAGGTGGACTAAGTGGCTGAAGAGATAGAGGTCTGGATGGATGGATGGATGGATGGATGGATGGATGGATGGATGGATGAGTGAGTGGATGGATGGATGGATGGATGGATGGATGAGTGAGTGGATGGATGGATGGATGGATGGATGAGTGAGTGGATGGATGGATGGATGGATGGATGGATGGATGGAGGGATGGATGGATGAGTGAGTGGATGGATGGATGGATGGATGGATGGATGGATGGATGGATGGATGAGTGAGTGAGTGGATGGATGGATGAGTGAGTGGATGGATGGATGGATGGATGGATGGATGGGTGAGTGAGTGAGTGGATGAATGGATGAGTGAGTGGATGGATGGATGGATGGATGGATGGATGAGTGAGTGGATGGATGGATGAATGGATGAGTGAGTGGATGGATGGATGGATGGATGGATGGATGGGTGGATGGATGGATGAGTGAGTGAGTGGATGGATGGATGAGTGAGTGGATGGATGGATGGATGGATGGGTGAGTGAGTGAGTGAGTGGATGGATGGAAGGATGGGTGCATGGATGGAGGAGTAAGTGGATGGATGAGTGAGTGGATGGATAGATGGATGATGGATGGATGGATGGATGGAAGGATGGGTGCATGGATGGAGGAGTAAGTGGATGGATGAGTGAGTGGATGGATAGATGGATGATGGATGGATGGATGGATGGATGGATGGATGGATGAGTGAGTGAGTGGATGAATGGATGAGTGAGTGGATGGATGGATGGATGGATGGATGGATGGATGGATGAGTGAGTGGACGGATGGATGGATGGATGGATGGATGGATGGATGGATGGATGAGTGAGTGGATGGATGGATGGATGGATGGATGGATGGATGGGTGAGTGAGTGAGTGAGTGAGTGAGTGAGTGAGTGAGTGAGTGAGTGAGTGAGTGAGTGAGTGAGTGAGTGGATGGATGGGTGAGTGAGTGGATGGATGGATGGATGGATGGGTGAGTGAGTGAGTGAGTGGATGGATGGATGGATGGATGGATGGATGGATGGATGGGTGAGTGAGTGAGTGAGTGAGTGAGTGAGTGAGTGAGTGAGTGAGTGAGTGAGTGAGTGAGTGAGTGAGTGAGTGGATGGATGGATGGATGGATGGATGGATGGATGGATGGATGGATGAGTGAGTGAGTGGATGGATGGATGAGTGAGTGGATGGATGGATGGATGGATGGATGGATGGATGGATGGATGGATGGGTGGATGAGTGAGTGGATGGATGAGTGAGTGGATGGATGGATAGCTGGATGGATGGATGATGGCTTGATGAGTGAGTGGATGAGTGAGTGGATGGATGGATAGATGGATGATGGATGGATGGATGGATGGATGGATGGATGGATGGATGGATGGATGGATGGATGGTAATACATCCACATTGCAGGACAAAGCAACACACAGTCACTGGTAGACCAGAAGAATGGAGTCATGGCCTAAACCAGGAAGGTTGAGGATATGGGAGCACTTTGTAGCCCTTAGCAGCTCCGGTCCTGGAGGTTTTACAGGTTTCCCTGCTTCAGCATGCCTGAATTAATGGATGTCTGTGCAGAACTTGACAATGAGCTGTTGGATCCATTTGATTTAAATCAGGTGTGTTGGAGCAGGGAAACATATAAAACCTGCAGAACAACAGCTCTTGAGGACCAGAGTTTACATGCCTGTCCTAGTTGTTAGCCACGCAGTGTTGAAAACAACCAACAGAAGCAGAAAAGAGTAAAAACTAAGACAAAAGTAGTCATCCTGCTTTTCTGCTCTAATTGCTGTCTCACTGTCAGTAGAGGAACTGAGTTAAATCAGATGATAAAGCAGATTGTTAGCTTTTTGTTGCTGTTTCTTTTAATTTGAGAAATAGGTTTAAAATGCATGTTGTACACACTATAAACTCCCCATCTATTATATCAGCTCCATCTGTTCAACTTTCCGTTTACAGTAAAGCCTAACCAGCCAATCACAGGGCAGCATGTAGCTATGTAGACATGGTGGAGACGACTTGCTAAAGTTCAAACTGAGCATCAGAATGAGGAAGAAAGGGGGTTTAAGAGGCTTCAAACGTGGCATGGTTGTTGGTCTGAGTATTTACTAGGGTTTCCATTCACAACCATCTCTAGGGTTTCCAGAGGATGGTCTTAAGAAGAGAATGCAGCCAGTATACTGGTTGTTTTTTCTCTGCTGGTGGAAATCAGGTAATGATCTCATGATCCAGATGTGTAAAATCCCTGTTAACTGTTATAAATGAACCATGCTCTGGAAGAAGACAGGCTTGTGTTTCAGTGTACCTGAGTCTGTATATTTCCCACCACTGTCAGCCTGCTGTCAGGAGCTGAGCGTCCCTGCCATCGCACAGCTCATCAGGTCGCAGCTTGTGTGACTGATCATTGTCTGTCCCACATGCAACAGATCACAGACCCCTGTCATCCAGGGCATTTCTGAAGGTTGACCAAGATTTAATGTGTTTCAATCCTGCTGTTTTAACCACGATATAGCTTAGGAAATCAAACTGTTTCTATCCTAAAAAAGTAAGAAAAAAATGTATTCTGGGTCTAAACTGTTCTGGGATGTAAAAACCAGTATAAACTGGAAACCAGTGTAAAGATGTTATAACTGGTGTGATGTGTTCAGATCTCTTAGTCCTGGTTAAAACTCCAGCAGCATCTGGATGAGCTGCAGATGTTTTTAAGGAAGTCTTGTTAAAGACCAGTACAGTAATCCAGTCTACTGGAGATGGATGCACAGAGGACTTTCTACTGGTCTTACTGGGAGACTAAACTTTTAATTCTGTTGATGGTAAAAAGCTTCTTAGTGAAGCTTTGATGTGGCTGCTGAAAGTCAGGTCTGAGTCTATCAACACTCCAAGGTTACCAACTTGGTCGGTGGTTTTAAGAGCCCGAGTCTCCAGGTGTTTTCCAATGCTGACCCTTTTCTCTTTGCTACCAAACAGAATAATCTCAGTTTTGTCTTCATTTAATTGTAGGAAATTCTCCTTCATCCAGGTGTTTATTTGCTCCAGACACTGACACATTAAGTCTATTGGACTGCAGTCATCTGGTGACAGAGACACATAAAGTTGTGTATCATCTGCATAACTTCGATAATTAATGCTGTAGTTCTGTAATATTTTACCCAAAGGGAGCATATACAAGTTGAACAGAAGAGGTCCAAGGACTGACCCCTGGGGGCATCCACAAATCATGGCCACTCATTCGGATTTATAGCTGCCGATTGTAACAAAGTAACTCCGGCCTTCTAAATAGGACCTGAACCAGTTAAGGACCGCTCCAGAAAGTCTAATCCAGTTTTCCAGCCTGTGCAACAGGATTCTGTGATCTACAGTATCAAATGCAGCACTGAGATCCAACAGAACCAGGACTGATACTAGACCAGAACCAGGACTGATACTAGACCAGAACCAGGACTGGTACTAGACCAGAACCAGGACTGACACTAGACCAGAACCAGGACTGTAACCACTTTGGCCAGAGCTGTTTCAGGACTGTGGATTCAATTCAATTCAATTCAATTCAATCAATTCAATTTCTTTATTGTCCCCAAAGGGAAATTGATTTCGCAGCCAAAACACACACATAGGACAGACATCACAACAAAACATCAGCAAACAAAATCAGAACCGAAGGCATATATCAAAAAGAGAGATTCTCACAATTCAAAACATTAGATGAGCTTAAAAAACATTAAATGAGCTTAAAATAAGTTAAATAGAGTCACAGCTAAAAACTAAATAAAACAACTCTGTCACCTTAGGCCATTACTGTTAAGTAATTGAACAGCAGTAGGGACAAATGACACTTTAAGTCTCTTTGTCCTCCCCAAAGTGGCCTTGAAGCGACGGCCAGAAGGTAATAAAATGAACTCATTCTGGAGAGGGTGGTTCGGGCAGTCTAATATAGAACGAGCTTTCCTCAACACATTTTTATTAAAAATGGCCAAAAGACCCTCCTGCTGGGATCCAGAGACTTTGCCAGCAGCTTTGACTAGACGACCTAAGCGGTTTTTATCTGCCAAACTTAGGCTCCTGAACCAGCAATAATACAAAAGGATAAAACCGATTCAATTACACTTTTGTAAAAAAGAGACAACATTTTAGTGCAAACGTTAAAAGACCTCATCTTTCTTAAAAAGAATAACCTCTTGTGAACCTTTTTTGAGGTTAAGTCAATGTGAGACTTAAAACATAATTTGTTGTCAAAGACCACACCCAAGTATTTATAACTGTCTACCTCTTCAACGGCAGCTGCTTTAATAAAAGTAGACGGGGGGTTTGACGGAGACTTTCTAAAATCAATAACCATATCTTTGGTTTTGGACACATTTATATGGAGGGAGGAGTTTTCACACCAGCTCACAAAATCATCCACGATCTGCCCATGTGCTGTCTCACCTTCCTCAAGAAGGCTAACGATGGCCGAGTCGTCAGCAAACTTTAAAATATATCTGTTATTAACATTACTGCGACACTCGTCAGTGTACAGAATGTATAGAAGAGGAGAAAGACAACAACCCTGTGGAGAACCTGTGGAAGACGGGAGCACATTAGAAAACGTGCCATTCACCTTCACACACTGGGACATGTTAGTAAGAAAATCTAAAATCCAGCCAGTCAAGTTAGGATGAATCTTAAAATCAGTAAGCCTTTCAACCAATAAACAGGGTTGCAAAGTGTTAAATGCGGATGAAAAATCCACAAACAAAACTCTGGCGTGAGTTTTGGTGCCTTCCAGGTGTTTTAACAACAAATGTAAAAGGGTAACCACAGCATCCTCCATGCCTCTACCCGCCCTGTATGCAAACTGGAATGGATCAAGGTACTTTTCTACCTGGGATAAAACTTCTTTCTTAATAATTCTTTCAAAAGATTTCATAAGAAGAGAAGTCAGCTCTACAGGTCTAAAATAATTTAAAACAACAGGGGAGCTGAACTTAGGCACAGGAACAATTACAGAATGTTTCCAGATCTTGGGAACCTTTTGCAGCTTTAAAGATTGCAGGAAGATATAATGAAAAATCACACTTAGCTGGTCTGCACATAATTTTAACACCTTCCCACAGATATGATCATTTCCAGGGCTCTTTGCCTTAGTATGCCTCAGCTGGTTAGCCACCTCTTTAACATCAAGTTTAGACTTGTGTATTTCTGTTCTCGCTGCCTTTTTCCATTCCCTTTCAGCAAGTAAGTCCCCCTCTCTGAAAGCTTTTTTCCTCTTCAGAATCATGTCCTTAATGTCCTTGGAAAGCCATGGTTTATTGTTCGGGAATATCTTAATAACTCTAGAAGGAATCACAGAGTCTTTACAAAACGAAATATAACTGCACACCACATCAGTCAGTTCATCCAGATCAGAAGAGCTCTCCTGGAAGACGGACCAATCGGTACAGTCAAAGCACCCTTGTAGAGCAAGAGAACTATCATCTGTCCAAACTTTGACTTGCTTCACACAAGACTTTTCTCTTGTCAACACAGATCTATAGGCAGGTAAAAGGTGAACAGTATTATGGTCTGAAGATCCCAACGCAGGACCCGCCACAGATTTATACGCCTCCTTAATAGGACCGTAACATAGATCCAGGGTTCTGTTATGGCGAGTGTGGCAGGTGACATATTGATAAAGGTGATTCAGTGATTTCTTAAGATTACAGTTATTAAAATCACCCAAGATAAAGTGGGGAGCATCCGAAGAAATGGACTGGAAGTTGTGAGACACTTCAAAGATGATATCCGCGGCCGCTCTGACGTCAGCCTTAGGATGAATGTAAACAACAGTGATGAATATTTGTGGAAATTCCCTTGGAAGGTAGAATGGCCTTACAGACACAGACAGGAGTTCAATGTCGGTATGACACAGCCGCTCGCGCACAGTGACATTACTGCACCAGCTACGATTGACGTAAAGACAAACTCCACCTCCCTGGGATTTGCCGGTCACCGCGCTGACCCGATCCAAACGAACAGGAGCCCCAAAGCCGGTAATTTGTAAGGAAGAGTCGCTTTCCTCATCAGTAAGCCAAGTCTCAGTGAACGCCAAAAGACAGGCGTCTCTGTATTCCTGTAAGTGGAGTCCATCCCATTGCAATTCGTCAGTCTTATTCCTGAGAGACTGAACATTAGCCAGGATCATGGAAGGCAGAGGAATACGTTTCTTACTTTGAAGCTTTCTGATACGCTGACGCACGTCACCCTTCTTTCCCCTTTTCTTTGGGTGACGTGGCCTTGCAGAATTCACTTTTGTCCCATCAGATAGAGCCTCAGCAGGGTTAAAATCCGGATCGGAATATGTGGGATTGTTCACGGCCAGATAACTCCAGCGCAATCCCAGGAGCGTCTCCCGTGAATAAGTAGTTGTATGGCTCCATACAAAGTCTATAACAAACATTAACAATAAAAAACGTAGAATCTCCATTTTGACAGAGTACCTTCTAAGGAAGCTGACTCTGTTAACTCATAAACTTAAGACACCAAAATAAAATGCTAAAAAGTCACTAAAAACACTAAAAATCAAACAACACACATGGAGCCCAAACGCCAGCTGCCGGTCGCCACAAGAGCAGCGCCCCCTGCACCGAAGTCGGAAGTTGGAAGCCGGACTGAAATTTATCAAGATGTCATTTAAAAAGTTCATTTCAGATGCCAAACTTTTAAATCGACTCTATTAAACTGACATAATGTAGTGGAGTGGGATTTTCTGTAGCACATTTAGCACCGATTGCTGGGTGGAGTAGAAGCCTTTATCCTCGGCAGGTGTTGTCCCTGCAGTAGGCGCTGTATGCTGGCAGGTTGTGTGCCAGTGTCAACATTACCTCCCCTGCAGTCGTAAGTGCCATGGTGTCTTTCCTTCTCTGGTGGGGCTGTGGTAGTCCTTGGGTAGTTACATCTGATTGTTTCTCCACAGCGTTGCGGCTGTCCAGGCCGTGTTGAATGCAGTTCCACCTGGGCGGTGTACTGCTTGGTAACTGAGTTTGGTGCCAGGGCAGTTCATCCAGACCTGCTGCAGTATTCCTGGTTTCTTCTCTCTCCCTCCCCACGTGACGGGGTGTAGCTACTGTTAGACGGCATTTGCTCTGCGGGCAGACAGAATGGTAACCCGGGTGATAAAGGGGGTTGTGTGTTCTCTCTTGTAGGCACGGGGATTATCCTGTCCTACGCTACGGGGTGTGTGGATACCCTGCTGTTTTGTCTCCATTTGGATTCCTGTCTTCTCCTCCTGTCCATCCGCAGGTAGACGATTGTTACTGATAATTCACTCTTACACTCCAGTCCAAGAGTTGAATCCCAGACTGATTACTACGGTGGATGCAGCCCCAGTTAATATTAGTTAATGTTAATATTTGCAGTGTTTTTGTTGCATGTGGCTTATTTTTGTTTGGCATGTTTTAACCCCTTTTTGTTACCTCGGCATATAGGGTATTTTGGGGAATTGTCAGCTTTTATTTTATTAACTGTTCTTTTTAAAAGAAAACTGTAAAAATAAAATAGAAACTTTTTATGGAATAGTAATCAGAACATCAGAATTATTTCCAGGTTTTAGACACAGACTAGTTTTCTTGTCTGACTGTGTGGAATTAATATTTTGCCTAAATGTAATTTTTCGGCTAAAGTTGGCAAATTGGTTTTATGTCTGTGGAAAGGAGTTCTGGGCTGAGCTGCATCAGAGGATTTGCTTTTGCATCATAGCAAACAGAATTGTTGACGTTCTTGTTAATCATTCCAGATAAATGCAGCTCTCTGGCCTCACACAGCTCATTAGAATTACGCTGGCTTTGTTTGTACAGCTCATTTTGAATTTGAAGTTTTGTTTTCCTCCACTTATGTTCAGCTTTCCTGCATTCCCTCTTTAGGCTGGTGAGCACAGTAGTGTTTCTCCATGGAGTTTTCTGTTTGCTCAAGGTGCTCCTGCTTATCGGTACCACAGCATCCATTGTCTTTTCAGCTTAGTCTGTCACCTGTGGTGCTTTGGTCAACCTGAGGGTTAATTTTTAAAACGCTTCATGTACTACTGTCTGAGCAGGATTATTACATAAATATGAAAAAATGCAGTAAAAAGAGGGGACGTTATTTTTGGTGTAAGCATGCAGTCATTTGTTTAGTAATAAATCTTTAAACAACGACGATCTGACACCATTTAAATATCATTAATCATAAAAACATGTGGAATCCAATCAGTTCAGGTAACGCAAACATAATTCCCAATGAGTCATTTTTGGTACATCATGTGGCCCCACATTTATAAAAGCACATTTAATGAATTTGGTAACATTAAAACCAGCTGACATTCTACATGTGAGTGTGGGGGTGGCTGGTGGGACGTCACGACATCACTTCCGTGTCCAACGCACAGCGGTAAATACAAGCGTAATGGCTGTAGCCATGAAACGGGTCACGTTTCTCAGTGACATCGTATTTTGTCGACTTTCCAATATCAGTGAAAAAGGGTCTGAACTCCTACAACTCAAACCGAGATGTAAATGTTAGTGTGCTGGCAGGTGGAAGTCTGGAGGGGAAAGTACAGGCTTCAATGGGAAGAATTTTGAGGTTGAGGTGAGTAAGTAGCTAACATCAGGGCATCAGACATCAAGCTAACTTTTCATTGTGTGTAACGTTAACTATTGTTTACTTAGCGATGTTAGAATAAGTTCCTGTGGTATGGTGGAAATGTCTTACAAGCCCAGTACAGGTTTGGCAGCTAAGGACGTTACCTAGCTTGTTAGCACCACCTAGCAAGTACTTGCGTTTGTGCTATCGGGAAGGCCGAGTGCCATCATGTAGAAGCTCTCCTCATCTGGGCTGAGAAGAACTGCACCCACACGGATGTTAAGTGTTTATGGAAGAGGCCGCGACTCCCAAAATGGAGGAAATCACAGCCAAGAAAGTGTCTGAGATTGCAGCTTCCACATCCCAAGGTTAGTATATAATAAAAGAATAAGTCATGATTTCTGTCTTGCCATTACCATGACCCTACGTTTTCTTTCTGTACTACAACCTGAACTTGGCTTGTAGAGAGTTGTAAATGAACGATTCTGCTGACAGGAGAAATGCGAGGTGGTGTTCTCACTTGGATCCATATCATCATCATCATCATCTTTATTTGTCAGACTCAAGATCCATAAAAAGAAACATCAAACAAACACAACAACAACAACAACAGTTCTAAAAGACACTTATACCAGTGTTTCCACAGAGAAGACTGGTAACGTACTGAACTAAAACTAGGATTCACCAGCATCAGGACAAGGCTGTTTTCAGAGTTATTCAAGCGACAAATCTATACATCAAATTTCTCATTAGTGCCTGAAAGGTACTGACACGAGCGTGAGAGAACAAAAAACTGGCACTGCTGGACCTGGGCTTCTTGAGTAGAACCCTTAATGCATCATTGTAAGCAACTTTAAGCTTCTGTAGACCTGCTTTCTCATATTTACACCACAATGGGGCAGTGTACAGAGGTGGACAGTCATTTCTGAAGAGTTGGATTTTTACATTGTCTGAACACATGTGAAATTTCCGAGCCAAAATATTAGCTTGGGCATACAGATTGGACACTGTCGATATATCATCATCGTCATCATCATCATCACAGAGCTGATCTGTGATGAAGTGACCCAGATATTTAACTTTAGAACAGACACTTAACTTTTGTTCAGGCAAGTAGAAATCAGGGAAGCACAGTTCTTTGTCCCCTTTGGTCCGACAAATTAGTACAACACTCTTTTTTGCGTTATATTTCACATCATACTTTAGTCCATAGTCAGAACAAACATTCAGCAGCTGCTGAAAACCAGCACTGCTCGGGGAAAGTATGACCGCATCATCAGCGTACATGAAATGATTCACCAGACTCTTACCAATCACACATCCAGTTCTACAGTTGTTTAGTTGATTGGACAACTCATCCATGTACAGGTTAAACAGGGCAGGAGATAGCCTGTATTCATACAATATGACAAAAGATCATCCTTTGAAAGCTTGCAGCCATCATTTACTCTGTGTATCAACTCAGGAAGACTATTTGTATCCAGCAGCATAACAAACGGTACATGATCTGACATGGAATACTCATACAGAATTTCCATAGATTTCAGAACAGCATGTGCATAAGCAGAGCTAATGCAATGGTCAAGCCATGACGTCGTATGCCATGCTTCACTTATGAAGGTATAACTGTCATCTGGTAACAATAACTGACTGGACAGAATAAAATGGTTATCTTCACAGAACTGTAACATATGCTTAGCAAACACAGACTGGCTATCTGAAATGTCAGCATTCATGTCACCTACCACACAAATAGATGTAAAATGATGCTCATGAATAAAAGAATTAATAAAAGCACGTCTATTCAGATATAAATCGTCATTCTGTAAACTCTCATATGGTGTATAAACGTTCAAAATCGGTTCAGTTCACCATCATCTTTATTTCAGCTGGAATTAAAGCACCTGTCAGCCAGGAGCACAGAGAATGGGCATGGTCATCTTTGGCTCAGCTTGACCGTTTTACAGGTCTGGGTTGGATTCTTGCTCCAGAACCGCTTCAGGTCTGACCTTCATATCCTGCTTCATCAGAAACGTCACATGAACAATAAATCAGTTACAAATGAGCAAAAGTTCAAGATATCCCAGCACACCCTAGTTTTTGTTTGTTTGTTTGTTTTTGTATCTCTTATTTGTCTTTAATGATTTTAACTTTATTTATTTATTTTTGATGTTCTTGCATCATTCACATTGGGATCAATACAACAATCCAGTAGGACAGAACTTGTGTAAACATTGCTTTTATCATAAGCAGCCTTTCTATATTATGAACATCCCAAGTCATTATCTGTGCCATTAACCCCCCCCCCCAAAAAAAAAAAATATATATAAAAGGAAGAAATATAAACAGTGGTGCAATCTTAATATCTTCTAACTACCTCTCTAGTGGTGCTTATTATAAACAAAATCTTTTCTTAAATCTGGTTAAATTTAACCCTTTGAAGCCGGAAAAACATTGTCAGCTTCTTCATGACAAATATCTGGTGAACAGTGTTGTTCAGATCCTGGATTCCTGGTACATCTACTTGGAGCCATTTTCTCGTTGGGGCTTTCTTGGCTGCTATTAATATAATTCTCAATATTTATCTGATGAAGTAGTTACATCAGGAATTTCCAAGCCCAGGTATAAATACAGGAAATCAGGAGGATTTGTGTATGAAAACATTTTCTAGACATTGTGTGCAGCTTTCCAGGTAGCTTCTGGACTGCCACATGACCTCCAGCAACCAGTTCCTCTACTTTGGTGTTTCTTTGGGGCTGGGGTAGTAAAATAACAAATTATATTTTTCCAACCAAATTCTGTCCAATTGGTTGAACAGGTGGTTTTTTATTTTGCATTTTACATATCAATTCCCAATCCTCCACTACTGAGCCAGTTTCTTTTTCCCATTTCTTTTTAACATAGAAGGGTACTAGTAGATTTGTTTGCTTGATAAACTTCTGCAACGGTTTTCCAAACCATAGTCTGTTTGAAATATATTTATAATTCTACTTTCCTTTTTCTCAGCATCTGCCTTCAATTTCATTATCTGTTTCTCACCTGTAGATACTTAAAGAAGTATTGATTATTTAAACCATATTTTGCTTAAAGAGTTTGGAAATCTGCTAACTTCCCCTTGTGGTTAAATGTGAAAAAAGAAGTACGGCCCTTCAGGGTCCCTCCTTGAAATCTCGTATCCTTACAGCTAGGTAAAAACGCTGCACCATCTCAGCATCATTTCGGCCTTCCTTAAATTCAGCTCTTTACATCTTTCCAAATCTTAAAAGTACATTTCATCCAGGGATTATCAGGATCTTTCAGATGCAGATGCAACTTTCTGGCTGCTATCAGGCCTGTACTGGGGCTCCTCTATAGCTTTCCACCTATATTTAAATGTGTAGCATAAACAAACTACACCCTACTTTATATAGAGGTGAATTCAGTGTGACATATCCTCGGATTTAAACCACTGCAAATCAGACATCAACCTGTAATGTAGTGTAGACAAACGTATGTATGTCAGTGAGCACTGGTGACTTGTATGGATCTAATTGTTGTTGTTTTTTCTGATTACTGATGTTTGTGACAGAAATTTGACCGATGCACCACATCCAAACTTTTGATGGGATATTGGCCAGTGAAACATCAGCAGGCAAAATCTCACGAATAGTGAAGCCCTTGTCAGCCATTACCATGTCACCTGCTTCTAGCTGTTGGAGCAGTTAAACTTTGTAGAAAGGTCTAGGACACCACAACTCAGTCTGAGCTTCATCAAAGTCAAGAGCAACTGATCAATTAGGGGCATTTTTTGAACATTCCAATCAAAGTGATACCGGAGAACAAATTTAGAAAGAAGGGCCTCCAAAACGAAGACTGTGGCAGCATCTGGCAAGCCAGTGTAACAGTTGACTTTGTCAGGGAGGGAAGAAAGCTGACTAAATGAAAATGTTTGTTTCTCCAATTCTTTCTTCAGTTTGTCATTTTCTTTTCTAAGAATTTCAGGCCGGTTGTTCAAAAGATTTAATCCGGATAAAAGCTATCCGGATTTCGTAATCCATTTTTTCAGGACGGCGGATCACATAATCCGGCTTACTTTTATCCCGGTTGTTCAAAGCAAAATAGGATCCTGATCCAAAATCCTGTTTTTCAGGGTCATGTGATCCGGATTTCCAGCATGTAGATCAGTGTTTGCTGCCGCCATGTGAAGAGCAGCAGGTGGAAGAACCACCGGGTTGTACCACAGTTTCTTTCTGAAATCCACCGTGTAATCCTGCCCTCTGTTGGGATCAGGATAATCCTGTTATTTTGGATCAAAGTTATCCTGATTCTATTCAAAAGTTTTGAACAACCCAAACTGAGGGTTTTATCTGGATAACAACCAGGATTGGATTACGTGATCCAAGTGGATTTCGGACCTCGATTTCCGTTTTGAACAACGCATTTTCAAGATTTGATCCAGTCCGATAACCGAAATCTGCTAGGATTACGTTTGAACAACCGGCCCCTCATTCTCAATTTCTAGCACCAAAACACTTGAAGTACCAGGGGTCTTTTAAGCAGTGTCAGAGTTCAGCTGTTCCTTCGTCCTCTACAGTCACAGGGAGCATTTTCTTTTTGCATTTGGTTGGATGGCTGGTGTGGTCAGGAAGGCCTTTCCCCCATGCCGGGCAAACTGTGTCGGCCCGGCTGCTTTGCCATGTGGAAAATGCCATCCACAGACCCTTGAGTTGTGGTTTGGAGTGAAACCTTTACGCCTGGAATAAAAATAAAAAAGAACTAAGTGGCGATCAACAAATAGAAGTCGTTACATTAATGGGTAACGTTATCTAGGTTATCATTTAGCCCAAATAAGAGCCTAAAATGCTAGCTAGCTAATGATAGCTGCTAGCGCTTGCCAACACTTAAGTTTATTTTTCATGATTACAGATCAAACTTACCGTATCAGTTTAACCCATCTCCTCTTCTCGTTTTCATCCAGAGAAAGGCGGTAGTAAGGTATCATTTTATTGACCTGATTTCTCTTAGTACAACACGGGACACAGCGCTGTACCATTATACCGCCATTTTGTTTGGACATGGAAGTGACGTTTTCTGCTTCAATGAAGTAGCAACTAGCCATCCCCATAAATGTGTACTGGTTGCCATAGTGACTGCATGGAGGTCCCTGTGTCTCTATGAGCTCAATATAAAGCCGTAAAGATGTTGCAGCTGAAGGCTTCCATCTGTTTCTCCAGTGGGATTTGTTAAGGAAGAAAGATGGAGGTCTCAGACCAACCGTTGATCACAGAGGTCTTATGTAGAACTAAAGAAACAAAAATCTCCTGTGGGTAGGGCACTTTTTTTTTTACTATATAACTTAAAATCCTCTTCACACCCTGATTGCAGCTAATTAAAGGTCCCATATTATACACTTTATTCCCAATCTGAGACCATTCATTAATATCTAAATGAAATATTTCCGCCATGGTATGGACAAATCGACCCTCAGTTTGAGTGCAGCGGCTTCTCTTCACCTCCCTCTTTTTAGCAGCTTCAGAAATGTGCCGTTTATGGTGGGCGGAACCCTGGTGGAGCAGCTCAGCTGTTGGCTCCGCCCATCGCATCGCCCGTCATGAGGTGATTGACAGGTTAGGCCTTAGCGGTTACTAGACGCTGATTACAGCGTAGTGAAGGATAAACAAACGCCGGAACACCGGAACCCATTCCTGAAGAAGTTCGAGCAAGAAGACTAACAGTACTGCTCTTACCTCTCCAGCTGTGTCACGGACAGTTGGTATTGAACCTGGCTTCAGCTTCAAACGGTTGGCGAAGCCTGCTTTCCATGCACCCATGTTGTGGAAACAGTCCTCTTTGAAATGCTGGCCACAGACATGCAAAACCTTTGGAAGTTTTCCGGGTACATTTCCTCCAAAAATAAAATTAATCCACTCAGTCCTCGTGGGTTCAGTGGATGGAAGTAAAAAAACGTTTTCGTGTTCATTTATGCAGCCACAAACAGAACAGTGCTTCTGTCGCTTAGCCATGTCCGCTAACGAGGGTTGCCGAAGAGGGAAAAACACTAGGCGCTAGGTGATTTTTAGAGGGCGGGCTTTGAGAGCCGGTAGACGGGGCCATCGCTCTGTGGGGAGTGGTTATTGTCCCTTATGACGTCATAACGTACACGCTTTCAAACAAGCTCATTTCAGCGCTTACTTCCCTAGAGGTGGAGCAGGGGGGAGAGAGAGCGCCTGAAAGAGTTTCACACTTACGGGTCTCCTACACATGCGGGGGGACCAGTATGACTGTTCCAAAACCATTAAAAAGTGAATTTTGCATAATATGGGACCTTTAAATAAATGCTCTAACACAAAAGTAAAAAATGTAGTCACCAGTGGAACGTACAGGACTGTAAAAACAACTTCCAATCATTTTAACCAGTTCTAAAAGATTGGTTAGAGACGTGTCAACTTTTTTCTTTTATTTGCTTTCCCAAGAGGAGCTTTATGGGTATAAGGCTCCTCTTGATAATGTTTAAATATATTTTATCTTATTTATTGATTTTGAATTGTGGAATTTATGTAATTTAGCTGGACCTGAACGGAGGGGACAGGAAAAAAAAAGGAAAATAATGAAGCGAAGTAAAAAGGAAAGTAGGAAGAAGGAAGAGGAGACAAAGATCCAGTAGATAGAAGCAACGAGCTTCAATTAAAAACCTAACAGCAACCAGCTGCTACACCTGCACAGAAACACAACAGAGAATTTCCTACAGCTTTTACTGGTAAACTAAGCAGACAATCATCAGGAGTTCCTAAAAAATAACCAAGACAGCAACAACAACATGGATCACAACAACAACCAAAGAACCAGAAACACACTTGAACCAAAGCATCTCTTAGTGTATAAACCCACTGGACACCTCAGTGCTGAGTCAGCATGCAGAGGATGAGGAAGGAGGAGGTTCAGAGATGAGTGTGATCCTGCAGATGTGCCTCCGAAATGAACCAGAAGAGCAGGAACTTTATCAGGCACACCTTGAGTGTGATGGACACACCAGGCAGACAATCACATGTTAGGAACACTTGGCTCAAACCATTATGTGAAAGTAGAAAGGGGAGCAGACAAAGTGTCATAATGTTCTGGTTTTATGTGTTTGTTGTGTTTCTGTGTTAAGTTGTTCATTTAAAGGATCGATTGAAATGATAATAGAAATGTATCTGAATAAGGTTTTCATGGAAACACTGAATAAGAAATGCATACCGACAGAAATAATTCACAGTTGCTAAATTATTTTACAGCAGAAGCTCAGAGTGAAACAGTTTCTGAGACCTTCTGCATCACTTTACCCAGCATCCTGCCCCCTGGTGGACACCTGTAGCACTGCAATGGTTCTGACATATCCCACGATGACGTACTGCAAATATATGCAAATTTCCAAGAGTCCAAGAAAAGGTTCAGATTAGGTGATTAGAATTTCTTCTGCATTATTTCTTGGGTGAGGCATTACAGGGTTAAACCAATGAGTGACACAATGGTAATTACAAACATCTTTTATTTGTAGTATGTGTGAAATTTAGAATCAGTTTGTGTCCTCAGTGAATTGTTATCTAGGTTAAAAAAAAACAGCAAAACTAAGTAATTAGTTTTATTTAGTACATTACTTGATAACTACGGGGTTGGAGATTAAAACATCAGCATCACTTCATCTAAAGTGGCACTTATAAGGACATTATATGGGATAATAAGCACATAATGGTAATTACTACAATAACAGATAATGTAGAAATAATAAACACTATAAGCAGAGGCTTAACAGTTTATGGGGATTATATTTAGTTAATGATAGTGAATTGTCTGATGTTTGTGCTTCCAGTGCTGTTACAATGTGCTAGAGAGCCATCCCCACCCTTAAAGGGACTAGAAGCACTAAAGGAAATTCTCTTTGTGAACCATCAGCATGTTGAAGACAAAACAAAAGTGTTATTAACAGCAACACCGACTTTACAGATGTAATATGAACTCAGAAACAGCTGTGAAACTTATATATTTGAACAGTGGCAGTGTGATGCTTTCTTTCACTTTTTGCTATGAATCTTAATTGGAAGAAAGAAAGTTGAGTCTGGAAAAAGTAGTTCCAGAGTGATGCTCAGCACGTTGTCTGGATGGGAGCAGATGTTGCTCTAAAACCTCCATGTACTTTTCAGCATTGATGGAGCTTCACAGATGTGGAAGCTGCCCACACCATAGACACTAATGCAGCCTCATCCCATCAGAGATGCAGCTTTTCACCTGTCCACTGATAACAAGCTGGATGCTCCCTCTCCTCTTTAGTCTGCAGGACACGCCGTCCATGCTTTCCACAAACTAGTTCACATCTTCATCCAGGTTTCCACTTTGCCTCAGACCATTTTAAATGAGCTTTGGTCCAGAGAAGATGGAAGAAGCTGGTTCTGGATCCTGTTCACATCTGGCTTCTTCTCTGCATGATGGAGCTTTAACCTGCATTAGTGGGTTTCAGGGTGAACTGTGTTCACAGACGGTGGTTTCTGGAAGTCTGGATGTCTTCCTGAGTCCATGCAGTGGTTTCCAGTAGAGAATCAGTAGAGGATCACCAGCATCCAGCCTTGTCCCAGCACACAGAGAATCCTTTTGATTCTCTGAATGTTATGATGATATTCTAATTCAAAGGCCATCAGGCACTTGCCTCCATGCCACACCACCAAACCAGGCTCCAGTGGGGCTCCCCGGTGACCCACATCCGGGAAAGGGAAACTTCAAAGTGTCCTTCTATCATAGGAGCCTGTTGAGCCGGACTTTGTCCAGTCCCTTACCTAGACACCCTACCAGGGGCACTACACCCCCAACAACATAGGTCCTAGTGTCACTGGGAGGTGCAAACCCCTCCACTGTGGTAAGGTGGCCACCCAGGAAGGGGCTTTTTTTGCTTTAACTATAAATAAGCTTAGCCATGTACTATGTGCTCCTAACTCCTAATCCTGACTCTGTGTGATAGAAGTGAAAGAACAGCAGAAAATATGCTCCAGGTAAGTTTTAGGAGAGGACTGTTGTCCCGTTCTGGTCTGATGCAGGATTCAAGCTGCTCAACAGTCCAGGTCCTTGGTTACTGGATTTTTGCTTTGTTGTCTGTATGGGATTAGATGTTGTGGTGCACACAGATTCCTCCTGATTCTCTGAATCTTCTGATGATATTCTACACTGTAGATGGAGGATCTTCAAAGTCTGAGGAACGTTTTTCTGAAACTGTTCCACAGTTTTAGATCCAGTTTGTCTCAGATTGGTGAAGCTCTGTCCATCTTTCCATCTGAGAGACTCTGCCTCTCTGAAATGCTCCTTTTATACCAGTCATGTTACTGACCTGTTGCCAGGTAACCTGGTTAGTTGTCCAATGCTCCTCCAGGTGTTTCTGGTTTGTACCAGGTACTTTTCCAGCCTTTCGTTGCTCCTGTTCCAACTTTCAGATTCACTATCAGCTCATATTTTCATCTCATGGTGAAACGTCTGTTTCATCCTCTGATATGTTGGTGATCTTCTGCTGGGGATAAAATATAGATGATTAGATTCTGGTTTTATCTACATTTTACACAACATCTCAGCTGCTTCCAGAATTGGGGTTGTAGATATCTAACATATTGAACTCTTCGAGCTTTCAGATGTAATTTAATGAACTAACAACCATAAATCCATTGTTTGCTTCTGACAGCTAAATCAGAGCTGGATGAGACTTCATATTCCTGCTGTCTCCCTCCGGATTGTGAAGTTGTTTACCAGCAGAGCAGAGTTTCATGCTGGTGGGGTGGAGAATGGAAAGTGAGAGGTTGATTTGGGGCTGTGTGGCATTCAAACTGAGGACCATTTTTTAAAATTTGATCCAATTTGCATATTTCTCCAGCCTCCTGTTGTAAAGGTCCCTCCACTCCTTTCCAGCGAGACCGTAGACTGTAGTAGTAGAGCGAGACGGGCTTATGGAGTAATGTAATCACCGGCCACCACTCCTCCCCACGCCCTGCCATGCTCACACAGCTGCACAGGTGCCGGGTGATGATGAAGAGGAGAGAAACTAAGCTGTTTGCCGTCTCCAGGGGCCCATCGTCACTTCTCTCTATCTGATCTGCAGGGGAATCAGCTCACCTGATGCACACGCTCCTTTCCCCTCGCTTGATTGTACTTTTTCTACTTGGTGTTTTATATGGTTGATATTTTTATTTTATAGTAGTAAAAATCAAACATACATGTTGAACAACCAGCTGTGAGAACAAATGCTAAACTTCATGGTTTCTACAAGAGGAGTTCAGCTCTGGATCAGCTGTAGTGAGGATACGAAAACATGTCAATCAAAAGGAAAATTCAAACAAAAGCTAAAAGATGAGATATTTAAAAGCCATGAAGCTAATGATGATATCTGTTGAAAGCTTTGTATATTGTATATTATGATGTGTAGTGTAAGTGATATTGTAATATAACGTAATGTGTAATATTATGCAGAGTGGCAGTATTTAGGTTGTTACTTAGCGATGACTTCTTCCAAAACCCCTTTCAAACTTGGTAAAAAGCTTCTTTTTTTGTTTGTGTTTTGTAACAAATATTTACTTTGTTTTTAAGTTTTAGTTGGAAAAAAGAAGAAATAAAAACGGCCTCATCTCGCAATGTTGAAGAACCCTCTTGGAAAATTCCCGGCAGATGTGATGCAGTTGTCACCAAAACTGTGGCCCGTCCAACTGTTTGAGGGTTAAACTATTTTCTGTTTAGTGACTAATTTTCTGCCAGATGGTCCTGGACAAGATTAACTGGCCAACACGAGGTGAGGATGAGGATGAGGATGAGGATGCTGAGGTTTCTTTAGCTGATACATGTGGGATCATGGGATTTCTTCATGCATCAGTTTATTCATAAACACAAGTTTTCTCTGGGTTTTCCACTTTCCTCACAGCCTAAAAACACGGACGTTTCATTGACTGTAAAGTGACCCTAGCAAAGACCATGAGGGTCTGTCTTTCTTCCTCAGCTCTACGGTCCCTGTGGTGGATGCCACCTGTCCAGGTGTAGTCTCCCACTCACCTTGTAGCAGCTGTGATAAACAGTAAATGCGTGCGGTTTTAGCTTATCTGGTTTTGGCTGTTGTGCTTAGATTTAAAATGTACTCTAATTCATGGGGAGATTGCTTGACTCCTGAAAACCAAGTGATACACACCTTTATGGCCAACTGGACATGCCGTTCCTCAAAGCAGTGCTCATCAGTGTTCTTCTCCTACGTGTTCGTTGGGATGGAGCATAGATGACAAACTATGTATGAGAACATGCTGACAGAGCTCTGGGTTTGTCTTACCTGTCCCTGACATGCCCGCCTCAGCTATCGGCCCCTGAACCCTTATATACGCTCCTCCTCTTGCTATATACAGTTTTTGCTGACTCATGCTGCAGTTGCTGGAGTAGAGTCACACATGTTTTCTGAAAAGCAGCAACAAAAAGACCAAGGACAGACAAGAGGGGATTTCCTCCAGACTCCAGTTGACCCAGAAATTTCCCTTAAGTGTACCATCTCACAGCTTCATCACACTAGCACGCTGTTAGTAAGCGTATGAGCTTATAGATAACAGATTTAATATAAATAATAGAGTAAGAATGTTAATGAAATAAGTAGCACACCTAAGTAATTCCTTGATTAGTATCAAAATAAATTTTAACATGCTTTAACTGTCACTTCTATATATATTTATATATATATATATATATGTGTGTGTGTGTGTGTGTGTGTGTGTGTGTATATTTATATATATATATGTGTGTGTAACCCCTGGCTAACGTTAAATAGGTTATGATTATGCAACTCGGCCAGTCACTGGGTTCATTAGGAGTACAATGAAAACTAAAGTGAGTGTGGAATGAAATGGCTAGAGGCAAGAGAGAAGCAAAAATAATGATTATTTGTAGAAAAAATAGAAGAATGAAATAAACATTTACTAATTTAACAACAATAACCATAAGCCAGCAAACAAAAGCAAACCTCAGTCCCTGAGCTCAATGTTTGTCTTCTAGTTCAGTTTTTCCTTCCTTGTTTTGAGTTGTTACCACTTTGTTGGCTAACCCTTGAGAACGAGGATCTTCAGACGAGAGTTCGGCTCAGTTCCAGGTACAGGCTCACCATCTCCATCCAGAGAACATCCGGTATCCAGGAATCCGATTTACAGTTTTCTTAATCATTAGAAACAAACCTAGCCAAGATGAGGTTTCAGCACAAGCCCAGCAATGGACACAGCCCTCTAGCTCGCGTTCCCTTTCACAAGATGACCCATAAAGTTCGGCTCGGGCCGTCTACAGCCTGTCTCATTCCTTTTCAGAATGCAAACAACTGCTAAACTAGTGAATGACTCAGTTGGAAGGCTGGACTAATATTACTCTTACCAAATTAAAAGGTCATTATCACACAACATGACCATAAGAACGGGGAAAATAAAGCAGGGAAAAGAGGATTACATTTCCTTTTTTCAAAATAAAAGTGTACAATTGTATTATACCAATAAAATGAAAATAAGTAGTTTTCTCTATATTGCTGCTGGGCAACGATTAAAAATTTAAATCACGATTAATCGCATGACATGTTGCGATTAATCACGGTTGATCACATTGTTACATGCAAAATGTCTCTTTCCTTTAAAAGAATGCACCCAAGTGGCTTCCTTAGCTGCACCCTGTGGCGACTCACCTCTCGGTTTAAATTACACTTAGACATCAAAACACCAACACAACACACAAACAACTTCTGGGGGGCGTGTCATGTGGTGCATGGAGGATGGGAGTGGGGGGCAGTGCCCCGGTTTTACTTGCAAAAACCACACTCACCACAAACAGTCATAAGCAGGGAGGAGGAGGACAACGGGGACACCTCACACCCCTCTTCCCCGGGGTGCCGCCGGGGGCGGGTAGGGGAGGTGGTTGCCCTGGGGGCCGGAAACTGGGGCGGCTGCACTGATGAGGGGCTGCTGATCTTGGGGGATGCCCAGTCGGCCGCACCTGGGTGGGAGGTGATAGGGGGTCCGCCGGGGATGTCTCCCACAGGGCATGGTGGGAGGGATGGGGGGCTGGGGAGTGAGAGTGGGAGGGTTGTATGCTGTGTGAGTGTTTATATTGTGTGGGTGGGGGTGAGGAAGAATGTATGTGTTAGGATGAGCGGGAGTGTGCAAGGAAATAGGTGTGTGCATGTGTTTCTGTGTGTGGTTGGGGCGGGGTTAAGTGCACTTGTGGGGGGGACCTGGGCTGGCCTGGGGGTGGTGTGCCATTGGTCTGGGCTTTGCCGCTGTCCCCATCCTCTCATTCCCCGTTAGGCATGTGGGGGGGTGGGTACCTTCTGTGGTCGATGGTGGCCCATTGGCTGTGGTCCCTGTATGGCCCGGCCTCTCCTGGCCTGTCTTGCCCTGGGGAACCTCCTGGGGAGCGGGGGTGCCTAATGCCACTAGAGGCTCAACATCCAGAGGGAAGTTTGCTTCCCTCCCCGGACCCCTCTTATTTCCTGCTCTCTGTCTCTCTCTCTCTCTCTCTCTCTCTCACACACACACACACACACACACACACACACGTAGGGAGTTGGGAGGTGTGCACGCCATGCGGGGTGGAGCGGAGGGGGCCATTCAGTGGTCTCCTTGGATGCACCTCATGGCGACTCGCCTCTCAGTTTTAATTGCACCGAGACACCAAAACACAAGAAACACAACACACAAACAACACCTGGGGGGCGTGTCATGTGATGCATGTCGGGCGGGGCCACTTAGGTGGCCAGGCTCCTGGCTCATTGCGGTCACTGCCCCTCAATTTTAATTGCAAACAACACACACTACATAAACAGTCACCCTTCGGGTGGGGCTGGAGTCGTCTTCGTGGTGGGGTGGCTTGGGTTGGTGCTCCGGGTCTGCTGCTGAGGGCCCGGGCCTCTGGCCCTGGTCTGCCTCTGGCCTCCGTGGAGGCGTGGTCGCATTTGCACGATCTCACTCACCACTCTTCATCACTGATCACTCCTCTTCCTCATGCTCTGCATGCTGACACAGTCACTGAGTTGTCCAGTGGGTTTTTATACTAAGAGATAATTCTTTTTTTTTATTTTTCCTGTGAGTTAGTATCTGGTCGCTGTTATGCTACTTTCATGATATGTCTTTTTGATCTGGTTATTATTTAAAAATTCTTATTGACTAGTAGCTCAGTTTTTTTTTGTAAAAGTTGTAGGAAATTTTCTGGTGTGTTCATGTACAGGTGTAACAGTTTGTTGTCTGGTGATGGTGTGGATTGAAGGGTCATTTCCTTCTGTCTGTGATGTTTTTGTCTCCTTTCTTCTTTCCCTTTCATGGTTAATTTAAAAAAGGGTAAATAAATAAACAAATTAATCAGATTATTAAGAGGAGCCTTACCCATAGGCCTCCCCTTGGCAGATTATCATGTTGCTGCTATGATGCTGGACAGGACAAGTTAAAAAAAAAAAAAAAAAAAAAAAAAAAAAAT
This sequence comes from Melanotaenia boesemani, assembly GCF_017639745.1. Lineage (NCBI taxonomy): Eukaryota > Metazoa > Chordata > Actinopteri > Atheriniformes > Melanotaeniidae > Melanotaenia > Melanotaenia boesemani. The sequence goes on from NC_055699.1 coordinate 32,408,153, forward strand.
CAGAAACTGTCTTATCTTTACTGTCTGGCCCAAATTATAACTGCATTTATTAAAAAAATAAAGAAATAATTATTGTTTCTCATTGTCTTCTGAGAGCAGTTTCTGTCCAGAAAGCACCATGTTCTCCCATCTGCATGGGTTTAGACAGACAAAGAGAAATGTTGGTTCTTTTTCTTCTTTCTTAAGATCCAGACAGAAAAGGTCTCTTCGTGTTAATAAAGCCGCTCTCTTCCGATTCCATCATCACTGCTGCAGCAGGACCAGACATGGAGGAAGAGGCCTGGATGCAGCCTCTGTATGAGGTTTCTCTGGTTCAGAGCCAGTAGCAGGAAAAAAACAAAACAAATAAAACTTGCATGCAAAAAAAAAAAAAAAAAAAAAAAAAAAATTACGGCATTAATTAATTATGTTCTTAGCACGAGAATAATGTGTTAACATACCCAGCTCTTGTGTTTTAAAACATACAAAGCCTGACAGCAAGGTTCAGAAACAAGCTTAAGAAATATTTAAGAGATTGCAAACTAGACAAAAGATAAAATGTAAGAAATAAAGTTATGGTGTGAAGATAAACAGTATAAAAACTGTTTCAGCAGACCTGCAGGTTTCTGGGAGTTTGTTCCACATGTGAGGAGCATAAAGCTGAACGCTGCCTCTCCACGTTTAGTTCTGACTCTGGAAACAGAAAGTAGACCTGACTCTGATGAGCTGAGGAATCCGGTTGCTTCATAACCAACCAGAAGATCCTGAATGCATTCTGGTCCTAAACCATTCAGGTCTTTGTAAACTAACAGCAGGATTGACTGACTTTTTAAGGGAGACCTGTAAGGACAGCATTAAGTTGGTCGAGTCAACGAAAGATAAATGTACGGACCAGTTATGGCTTTTTTCTGGACCCAGTCCTTTAATCTGTAAAAAAAGAAGAAAAAAACAAAGAACAAACTTTTCCAGAAGGCTGGCTCTGTTTTGGGGAATTCTATCTTACATATATTTTACATTTTTAGCCAGGCTGTTAACAGAACATGTGGATGCTTTGCAGCTTTACAGTCAGTTATTCTCTGACTGTAGATTGTGGTGGGGACCACTTTTTAGCTGGGATGATTGCTTAATAGCTGGGGCTAGAAGATCTCCGCTAACGACGGCTAATCCCAATTCCTAATTACACAAATAAAGCTGAATTGGTAAGGATGTGTCCCTGGAGAAGTTTTCCAGGCACGTCTCAGTAGATGGAGGCGCTGGGGAAGACTCGGGACACAAAGGAGGCACTATAGCCCTGTTACCACCAACGGGTCTGGGTTGGAACAGGATGCTCGGTGCACTTTTTTCTTTGTTTCCACAAGCCAAACATGGGATGGTTCCAGAATATCTGATCTGACCCATCCTACTCTTCTGCTGGGGTCCCACTTTTACCAACTTGACCCAAAAGGGTGAACCTTGATGTTCTGTAGTCTGTTGATTGGTAGAGAGAGTGATCACTTCCTGTGTGACTTGGCAATGAGAACAAATGAAAATGGTGGACAGACGTGTACCGTGTCTGATCCGCAACAACCTTGGAAGCACTAAAAGGTAAAGTCGTAACAGAGGTGATCCTGTTTCTATCTCAGCATTAATGTGGATTTTACACAGAAGATGCAACAATTAGTATGGATGGTTATTGTTGCACATCATCATAATAAAATTGATTTCATTGAATTTATTATTACCTTGCTTCAGTCAGATTTCTCATACTAATAAAGTATACAGTATGATACACAGGGAGCATTATATTCTTAAATAAAGGTTATCATATATTTCATATTAGAGGTGAATGTCACTGAATCTGACAGGATTTTTATCATAAGCAGGGCTTATTGACAATCCAATATTTCATCTCCTTCTCACTGACTTGCCTTCACACACCCACACAAAGGGAATCTTATGAGGGAGCTTCTGGGTTGACAGACTGACACAGAAATGGCCTGATAATTACATTTAGTCTGTGTTAGGATCTTCTTAGAGAGGGTTTTCATCTTAAAGGCTCTCCTGACTTTTACCTTCACACATTCTTCGTATTAGATTACTTATCGTAGCGATAAAAGGAGGCCTTGATTGCACAGCGAGATAGCCAATAAACTTCCCTAATTCAGCCTGATCACACTACACTCATCCACGGAGTTCTCTGACAGCTTTAACTTCCCATTCTCAAGCCCAGCACTTAAACACATCAGTGTGCCACACACACACACACACACACACACACACACACACACACACACACACACACACACACACACACACACACACCACATTAATAATCATTAAGCTTATTTCCATGCATTTCCCATGCAGGTGCATCCAAATGTCAATTGAGAAATCATCAGTGCGACTGCAAATTGGTGGTTTGAATTCATCAGTGTACGAAGTGCCATACGTTAATGAGAGGTGAAGGGTAAAATTAAATAATGCCAACAAGAATTCCAGAGGCATCGGAGATAGAGAAAAAGGAGGAGGGATGGTCATGCATAAACATTTCTCTCAGAGCTTATAATCGTCCTCAGCATCCTCGCTGCATTTGGCTCTTCTCTAAATGAAGTTAAACAGCGACGGCTTTAACGGCAGTATACTTCTTCTTTTTTTTCCATTAAATAAATTAAGGCTTGAGGCCAAATCTGTTCAGACACAAGAGATTCTGCACAATATAAAGTTTTCTGCAGTGTTCTTTGTTTGTCTGATTTTTCCTGCTTGTTATGTTGCCTGCTGCTATTAGAGATGCATCATCTGAATTTCAAAGAGGCACATCTAAATCCCAGCACAATGATGTGAAGCACTCCGGTGGCAAGGTGCCACTAGCACTGTTTGTGTTCTTCTCACTAGTGTCATTAAGCGCTCTTAGCTAAACAAATCTTTCCTTGTACTGGCAAACACTTTAACTTCAATTTACAGCTGCCCAAGGCGAGCGTGCCACACCTGCAGCCCATTACACCAGGCAGGGTGTAAATCCTGAACTAAGCACTGCGTAGAACTGTTTAGATGCACCTTTCACACTCAGAATGAGCACAAAGAAAGCTCGTTCTTTGCCTCGTTTACACAGACCAGTGCAGCGCCATCCTGATGACATAACTGGAAAAGAAACCCGACATCCGTTCAGTGTTTCTGACTCTGGTGGACTCAGATTAGACGTGGCTTCTCTGCCGGTTCAAGGCTGCAGCAACAGCCTGACTCGCTACAAACAGAACAGCGTGGTGCATTATGGGTAACAGCTGATCCAGAGAGAAGGACATTTCTGACCGTCATTTAGTCCAATAATGACACTGGTCCTATCTTTCCAGCAGATCATGTGACTAAATACACACAATTTAGTCAAAGATTTTTATGTGACATTAACAAACATTCAGGATGACACAATATTTCTGCTCCATAACATGATGAAATCATTAAGACCCTAATCCTTCTTAGAGCTATGATGTGGTCTGAGTCATCTCTAGTAGCGGTCAGGGAGGTCAGATTTGTATCCAGTTATTCTGATTTCTTAAGCCTCGAGTTAACCAAGTTTCTCTGAGCAGCTGCCACCCAGTCTGAAAACTAAATGTTTAGATTCAGCCAGAGAGGAACAGGAAACAAAGTTTTGTTGATTTGAAATGTGATTTTAATGGACGGCCTACATTAAGGTCTAGAAGTCAAAGTAACTTTAAATGAAACAGCTTGTTTAATCCCTACAGAGGCGAAACTACTGGCTGTAAAAAGACTTCAGGAGGATTCTGAGGACTCTGGAGTGGTGTTGAAACGAGTCACAAGCAGGAAAACTTTCTGCATCCTAGCTGTTGAATTATTATTATTATTATTATTATTATTATTATTATTATTATTATAACCCATCCATCCATCCATTTTCTTCCAACGGTTGTTATGGGAAACGTGAGATCGCTAGTTAACAAAATTGATGAACTTCAGGTGCTAACCAGGTCTCTTAAAGAATACAGAGAGTGCAGTATTATGTGCTTCACCGAGACATGGCTGCATGAACACATCCCAGACTGTAATGCGTCTGTACACGGCTTCAGGACGGTCCGTGCAGACCGCAATAAACAACTCAGCGGGAAGCTGAAGGGAGGTGGAATTGCGGTGCTGGTAAACCAGCGCTGGTGTCATCCTGAACATGTCACTGTTAAAGAGAAGATCTGCAAAAGAGACATTGAACTGCTAGCTGTGAGTCTCCGCCCGTATTATTTACCCAGAGAGTTCACATGCGTTATTCTGGTAGCGGTATATATATTACCTGGTACCGCTCCAGACGCAGCCTGTGATGTCATTAACTCTGTAGTGGCCAGGCTTCAAACACAACATCCAAACGCATTTGTGGCGATCTCTGGAGATTTTAACAACATCTCCCTCTCTGCAACTCTACCAACTTTCCAACAGTTTGTCAGCTGCTCCACCAGAGAAAACAAAACGTTGGACTTATTTTATGCAAATATTAAAAATGCATACAGCTCCTTTGCCCTGCCACCTTTAGGAAGATCAGACCATAACCTAGTTCTTCTCTCCTCCTCCTACAAGCCCATCGTTCAGCAACAACCAGTCATTAGAAAGGCTATTAGAACCTGGTCTAATGAAGCTGAAGATGCTCTGAGAGGATGCTTCGAGGCTACAGACTGGAACGTCCTATGTGAACCTCATGGAGATGACATCAATGCCTTGACTGAGTGTGTGACAGATTATATTAACTTCTGTGTGGACAGCACCGTTCCAACAAGAACAGTGAGGTGCTTCCCCAATAACAAACCCTGGATCACCAGTGACCTGAAAAAGCTGCTGAACATCAAAAAGAAAGCTTTTAGGGATGGAGACAGGGAGTTATTGAAGTCCAAACAAAAACAACTTAAAACACAAATGAAGAAGTGCAAGGAGGACTACAGGAAGAAGTTGGAAAGTAAGCTTCAGAAAAACAATGTGAGGGATGTGTGGTCAGGAATGAAGAAGATCACTGGCTTCGGGATAAAGGAGGATCAGACCGATGGAGGTCTGGACAGAGCGAATGAACTGAACATGTTCTTCAATAGGTTTAGCTCACCTCCTGCTTCAACCCCAACTAGCCACACACCCTCCATGAGCCCACAGCTTTCCTGTCACACCTCCACTCTGTCACCCTGCAGCTCAGTCAAGGACCTGGACACAACCTCATCTCCCTCCACATCAGGACTTCCTGAAACCTCCTCTGCCTCCACCTCCACTCTGTCTGTCTCCTGTAACCAAGTCATGCAACAACTGGTGAAACTGAACCAGAACAAGGCTGCAGGTCCAGATGGTGTCAGTCCCAGAGTTCTCAAGACCTGCTCAAAACAGCTATGTCCGATTCTCCAGCACCTGTTCAACACCAGCCTGAGCCAGAGAAGAATCCCGGTGCTGTGGAAAACATCCTGCCTTGTTCCAGTGCCTAAAAAACCACAACCAGCTGAACCAAAAGACTACAGACCAGTCGCCCTGACATCTCACGTCATGAAAGTCCTGGAGAGACTCTTACTGGCTCACCTCAGCAAGCAGGTGAACACCTTTCAGGACCCACTACAGTTTGCATACCGTAATGGGCTTGGGGTTGAAGATGCCATCATATACCTGCTTCAGAGAGCCCACTCTCATCTGGACCAGTCAGGCAGCACTTTGAGGGTCATGTTCTTTGATTTCTCAAGTGCTTTTAATACGATTCAGCCTGCTCTGCTGTGTGAGAAGCTGCAGAAATTCCAGGTGGATCCCTCCACAACCACCTGGATTTACGACTACCTCACAAACAGACCACAGTTTGTGAGACTGAAAGGTTGTGTGTCTGAGATGGTGGTCAGCTGCACTGGAACACCACAAGGGACTGTACTTTCACCATTTCTATTCACGCTGTACACCTCAGACTTCCAGTACAACTCTGAGTTCTGTCATCTGCAGAAATACTCTGATGACTCAGCAGTTGTTGGGTGTATCAGTGATGGACAAGAAGCAGAGTACAGAGAACTGGTCGGTCAGTTTGTGAAATGGTGCGGTGACAATCATCTCATCTTGAATACCAAGAAAACAAAGGAGATGATTGTTGACTTCAGGAGGAACAAGAACACACATAGAAGTGTTTCCATCATGGGAGAGGAGGTGGAGGTGGTGGAGGAATACAAGTACCTTGGAGTTCAGCTGGACAACAGACTTGAGTGGAAAAGCAACACTGAGTACATTTACAAGAAAGGTCAGAGCAGACTCTACTTCTTAAGGAAGCTGAGATCTTTTAACGTCTGCACCAAAATGTTGCAAATGTTCTACAGGTCTGTTGTTGAAAGTGCAATCAGCTTTGCAGCAATCTGCTGGGGCAGCGGCATCAGAACCAGAGACTTGAAAAGAATTAACAAACTGATCAAGAAAGCCGGTTCTGTGCTTGGAGTAACTCTGGAGCCGCTGGAGTTGATCATCAAAAAAAGAATTCTGTACAAGCTGACGAGGATAATGGAAGATCCTTCACACCCTCTACACAACGCCGTGACGAAACAACAGAGTGTGTTCAGTGGGAGGCTTGTTCAAGTCCGATGCAAGACAGAGAGATACAGAAGATCCTTCCTTCCAGCAGCTATCAGGCTGAAGAACAAAGCCCTTAATTAATTAATGTGATTGTTTTACTTTACTAAAAAAAAAAAAAAAAAAAAAACAATTACTACTACTACAATATTGAATTTCCCTTTGGGATTAATAAAGTATTTTTCATTCATTCATTCATTTTCTTCCGCTTATCCGGAGTCGGGTTGTGGGGGCACCTGCCTAAGCAGGGAAACCCAGACTTCCCTCTCTTCGGCCACATTCATCAGCTCATCCGGAGGGATCCCGAGGCGTTCCCAGGCCAGCCGAGAGATGTAGTCTGTCCAGCCTTTGCTGGGTCTTCCCTGGAACCTCTTCCTGGTGGGACGTGCCTGGAACACCTCACCAGGGAGGCGTCCAGGAGGAATCCTGACCAGATGCCCGAGCCACCTCATCTGGCTCCTCTCGATGTGGAGGAGCAGCGGTTCTACTCTGAGCCCCTCCCGGATCACCGAGCTTCTCATCCCATCTCTAAGGGAGAGCCCGGCCACCCTGCGGAGAAAACTCATTTTAGCCGCTTGTATTTGTGATCTTGTTCTTTTGGTCACTACCCACAGCTCGTGACCATAGGTGAGGGTAGGAACTTAGATCGACTGGTAAATCAAGAGCTTTGCCTTTTGGCTCAGCTCCTTCTTCACCACGACAGACTGATGCAAAGTCCGCATCACTGCAGACGCCGCACCGATCCGCCTGTCAATCTACCGCTCCATCCTTCCCTCACTCCTGAACAAGACCCCGAGATACGTGAACTCCTCCACTTGGGGCAGGACCTCAATCCCACATGGAGAAAACACTCCAGCTGAGGACCATGGTCTCAGACTTGGAGGTGCTGATTTTCATCCCAGCTGCTTCACACTCGGCTGCGAATCGCTCCAGTGAGAGCTGAAGACCACGGCCCGATGAAGCCAACAGAACCACATCATCCGCAAAGAGCAGAGACCCAATTCTGAGGCCATCGAACTGGATCCCCTCCACACCTCGGCTCCACCTAGAAATTCTGTCCATAAAAGTTATGAACAGAATCGGTGACAAAAGGGCAGCCTTCCAACCCGCACTGGAAATGATTATTATAACCCAATTCCCAAAAAGTTGGTTCTCTGTCTAAAATGTAGATAAAACCGGAATTCCATCCATCCATCTTTTATTCCCAGTAGCAGATCACCAACACACCAGAGGATGAAACTGAGACAGTTTAATCGCTTTCCCCCCCATATTACTATTTAACAATAAACAACAATATTTTACATGCATGTTTTTAACTCAAAATATTTTTTGTTTTACATGAAATAACTTTTCAACTCATGTAACACAAATAAATTAGTTTCTCCTTTTACCCTTTTCTTAAATTAACCATGAAATTATGATTAATTATGCTTAACCAATTATATGATTGATTTTTTAACTTTTGTAAAGCATAATATGAAATAACACAAAAATATTTTCCTTCAAGATCAAAGGATAACAATAAACCCTGTTTGGTTACTATTCTCATCATTACATAAGAATTTCTGTAAGCTCTCACATAGTAAGCAATAAAAATGTGCATTAACATTGAATGAACATTACATTTGACCAAGAAAAATCATAAAAAAAAGCTTGATTACACTATTGCAAACTGAAATTCCACTTGACCAAACTACACTTTAACCAGAAATAACATTTACAGTACTTTTTACACATTAACATTCACCCGCGATTAGCATTAGCATAAAGCTAATCACAACATAGCGCTAGCATGGTTCCTCTAGCACACACATGGTTTCAAGTCACTAAGACATTGTTTTAGCATTGGCCCAGCAAAAGACACGGCCACACAGACTCTTTAGCTCGTGTTCCATTTCACCTAGCACAGTAAACATCTCAAATTAGCACTTAAACATCCAACATTTGTTTACAATAATTATTTTGCAGAAAACTCGCCAAGGTAACTTATACAGCAGTCCACTGACTGCCTCGCTCACTCTCCGAGAGTGACAAAAGCCCCATAAGCTAGTGCATGATTCAATCCATTGCCTGGAAGGCAGGACTAACGTCACTCTTAACCAGTCGGAAGGCCACCATCACACAACTTGACCACCTGAACAGGAAAACAAGTGAGGTAAGAGAATTACCTCTTTCCAAAATAAAAGTTTATGATTTTATTGTAGCAAATAAAAAGAAAAGAATCTACTTTCCTGGTCTTAGTGAGGACTGGAGTTCTTGGATCTACTCTCCTGGACTTAGTGAGGACTGGAGTTCTAGGATCTACTTTCCTGGTCTTAGTGAGGACTGGAGTTCTAGGATCTACTTTCCTGGACTTAGTGAGGACAGGAGTTCTAGGATCTACTTTCCTGGTCTTAGTGAGGACTGGAGTTCTAGGATCTACTTTCCTGGACTTAGTGAGGACTGGAGTTCTAGGATCTACTTTCCTGGTCTTAGTGAGGACTGGAGTTCTTGGATCTACTCTCCTGGACTTAGTGAGGACTGGAGTTCTAGGATCTACTTTCCTGGACTTAGTGAGGACTGGAGTTCTAGGATCTACTTTCCTGGTCTTAGTCAGGACTGGAGGTCTAGGATCTACTTTCCTGGTCTTAGTGAGGACTGGAGGTCTAGGATCTACTTTCCTGGACTTAGTGAGGACTTGAAGTCTAGGCTACTTTCCTGGTCTTAGCAAAGAGTGGAGTTCTAGGATCTACTTTCCTGGTCTTAGTGAGGACAGGAGTTCTAGGATCCACTTTCCTGGTTTTAGAGAGGACTGGAGTTCTAGGGTCTACTTTCCTTGTCTTAGTGAGGACTGGAGTTCTAGGATCTACTTTTCAGGTCTTAGTGAGGACTGAAGTCCTAGGATCTACTTTCCTGGTCTTAGTGAGGACTGGAGCAGCAACGTTCTGGACTAACTGCAGGTGTCTGATGGACTTTTTAAGGAGACCTGTGAGGACAGCATTACAGTAGTCCAGTCTACTAAAGATAAATATGGACCAGTTTTTCTAAATCCTGCTGAGTCATCAGTCCTTTAATCCTCCAGATGTTCTTTAAGTGATAACAGGCCGACTTCACAGCTGTCTTAATACAACTGCTAAAATCCAGGTCTGAGCCAGGACTACTCCCTCTTTTTTTTTTTTTTTTAACTTGTCCTGTCCAGCATCATAGCAGCAAAATGATAATCTGGTTGCTGTATCGTGCTGAACAAATTTGCTCTGCCAAGGGGAGGCCTATGGGTAAGGCTCCTCTTGATAATCTGATTCATTTATTTATTTATTTACTTTGAATCATAGAATCTATGTAATCTTGCTGGACCTGACTGGAGGGGACAGAAAAAGATGGAAAACAGCAAAAAGAGCAAAAGGGAAAGAAGAAAGGAGACAAAAAGATCACAGACAGAAGGCAACGACCCTTCAATCCACACCATCACCAGACAACAAACTGTTACACCTGTACATGAACACACCAGAACATTTCCTACAACTTTTATAAAAGCAGAAACACACACACAGAAAAAACAGGGCTGCCAGTCATTAAGAGTTTTTAAATAATAACCAAATCAAAAAGACATAACAGCGACCAGGTACTAACTCACAGGAAAAATAAAAAAAAGAATTATCTCTAAACCACTGGACAACTCAGTGACTGTGTCAGCATGCAGAGCATGAGAAACAAGGAGTGATCAGTGATGAAGAGTGGTGAGTGAGATCATGCAAATGCGACCACGCCTCCACAGAGGCCAGAGGCAGACCAGGGCCTGGGCCGGGCCCTCAGCAGCAGACCAGGAGCACCAACCTAAGCCACCCCACCACAAAGACAACTCACACCCCAGCACCTCCTCCTATAATCCCCCGAATCCCACTCAGCCCTCCTTCAAACCCCTACACCCCCCCTGCCCCCGGGCCATACCCTGGGTCCCAGGGCGTCAACCAGACACCAGGGCATGCACCAACCCACACCACGGCAGCACATCCGGGCAGACCCAGACCCCTGGCACATACAGACCCCACCACCCCGGAGGGAGGAGGACCACCCCCGGGCACCAGAGCCCAGAACCCCCGCCCAGCCTGCCCTGGAATAGCCCAGCCGCCCGGCCCAGGACCAACGCCCACCGACCCAGCAGTGGCCTCACCCCCCGCCACGAGGCGACTCCAACCGCTGGCCCCCACAGCCCCCGACAAGGCCAGACCCAGACCCACCCCCACCGCAGAGCAGCCCGGTCCCGCACCACGGGCAACCACAAAGAACCCGCAACCACCAGTCACTCCCGGCCATTTCCCAAACCCCCATAGCAACGAGGTCACAGTCCTCCACCTACACTAAGTGATTGAACTAATCAGAGGGGACCAGAGGGAATGAGATTCAGCTAAATAGTTCTTTGAGGAGGCAGACATTGTCTCACTACTGATGTGGTCAACTAAGAGATTCCTAAACTGCTGAATACACAGATTATTTTTGGTTTTCCAGTTCACAAGGATAGTTTTCTTTGTGATGCATAATGCTGTGCGTATCATGTGTGCATATTAAAGTCACCCAAGTCACCTAGTAGACACAGTGCGGGGATTGTAGGAATATTACATTTAAACCATGTTGATATGTCTTCACATACCTGAAGCCAGAACCTGCGGACAGGTGTGCAGGACCACAAGGCATGGAGGTAGCTGTCAGGTGTGTTTTCATTGCAGTGTGTGCAGATGTTTGATTGTGACAGACCCATCCTGAACATCCTTTGTCCTGTATAATGAGTTCTGTGCAGAATTTTGAATTGTATTAGTTGCATATTTGAATTCTTAGTCATTTTAAAGGTGTTTGAACATATTTGTGACCATTTATCTTTATTAAAGTTACTGGATAAGTCACCCTCCCATTTTGAAGTTGGAAGACAGATTGAGTCTTCTAGTTTAGATAATAGTCTATATGTTTTTGATAATAGCTTTGGGGCATTGAGATTCATGAATTCTGCCACCCTAATAGGTAGCTGTAAGTTTAATTGATTAATGGTATATTTTTTACATATAATAGATTTAAGCTGGTGATATTCTAAAAATGTTTTGCTACTGATTCCATATTGTGAAGTGAGAATATTAAATGATAAGAAGTTTCCATTTTCTGTTATATGTTCTAACTGTTTTATTCCTTTATTTTTCCATTGAGTAAAATTGATAAGCTTTTTGTTTTGCAGGATGTCAGGGTTGTTCCAGAGGGGTGTAAACTTACATGGAAAAAGTGAGGATTTGGTTATTTTTTAGAAAATCCCACCAAGCCACTAAAGAGGAACTGATATTGATGCTTTTAAAACACTTATGTGTTTTGAGGGTTGAGCTGATGAATGGCAGGTCAGAGATAAACACATCCTCACACAATGCTTGCTCTACATCTAACCATGTTTCATCCAGACTGCTAGGTTTAAGCCATTTGGAGATATACTGCAGCTTGTTAGCTAAGAAAACATGATTAAAGTTGGGCAGCTCCAATCCGCCTCTATCTTTAGTCTGTTGTAAAGTTTTTAGACTGATACGTGATGGCTTGTTTTTCCATAAAAATTTTGATATATGTGAGTCCAGTGACTTAAACCAGCTGGAGGATGGTTTAGTGGGTATTGTTGAAAACAGGTAGTTTACTTTAGATAGAACCATCATTTTACCTGTGGCGACCCTCCACATGAGTGATATGGGTAAGCACCTCCACCGTGAGAGATCATCCCCTATTGCTTTAAGTAGCTGGACATAATTTAGCTTTGTTAGTTCTGATAACCTGGGGGAAATGTTTATGCCTAGATATCTAATGTTTCCAGACTGTATTGTAGTATTGGGTGTGTTTGGTAGGTCACAGTTCTTACTCTGAAATGTAAGTCGCTTTGGATAAAAGCGTCTGCTAAATGACTGTAGAATAGAATAGAATAGAATAGAACAGTTGATGGGCATAACTATAGTCTTAGACCAGTTAATAGAGTAGTCAGATATTGATGAGAATGTGGTAATAAGTGTGATTGTCTGGGGGAGAGATGTCGGTGAGTTCTGGAGGAAAAGTAATACATCATCAGCATAAAGACTTATCTTGTGTTCTATATTTTTGGCATGGATTCCTTTAATCTCTTTATTTTGTCTTATGGCAGCAGCTAGGGGTTCAATAAAAATAGCAAAGAGTGATGGAGAAAGCGGGCAGCCCTGTCTGGTTCCTCTCTGCAAACAGAAGCTTGGAGAAGTTTGATCATTGGTCTTCACACATGCATTTGGGTTGTTATATAATATTTTTATCCAATCTATGAAAGATTACCCAAACCCAAATTTGTTTAAAGTTGCAAATAAAAATTTCCAGTTTACTCAGTCAAATGCTTTTTCTGCATCTAAAGAAATGACTGTGGATTCCAGGTTATGTAGAGTAGAATAATCTATGATGTTAATTAATCTACGCATGTTAGTAGAGGAATGTCTACCTTTAATAAAGCCTGTTTGGTCAGGATGTATTATTAGAGGGGTTATTTTTTCTATTCTTCTGGCCAAAGCTTTGCTAATTATTTGGAGATCTACATTTATTAATGAAATTGGACGTTAACTGGATGGAAATGTCGGGTCTTTACCTGGTTTTAATAGTAGAGTAATATTGGCTAGGTTCATATTTGAAGGTATTTTTTGTTTTTCCCTTATTTCTAATATCATATTGTAGAAAGTGGGTGCCAGCATTGTCCAGAATTCTTTGTAGAATTCTGCTGGGTAACCATCTGGACCTGGAGCTTTATTGTTGGGCATATACTGGAGAGCTTCTTGGAGTTCGCCGACTGAAAGGGGGGAATCCATTTTATTTTCATGTTTTAATTGTGGAAGATTGATGTTACTAAGAAATTTATCAATATTGTCATCTGTTGTAGTTAGTTGTGATGTATATAATGTTTAATAGAATTCTTTGAAAGTGTTATTTATCTTGTCAGGGTCGTGGCTGATGTTTCCTTCTTGATCTCTGACAGAGGAGATGGTTGTTTTCTCCTTCTTTGTTTTTAACTGATTAGCCAGGAACCTTCCAGATTTGTTGCCATGCTCAAAATTCTCCAAGCGAAGTCTTTGCACCAAGAACTGCGTCTTTTTATCTATTATTTCATTAAGTTCTAGTTTAGCTTTCCTTATAGCATTTAGTGTGTGTTCTTCTGGGGAGACATGGTAAGCTCCTCTAAGGATTTAATTCTGAGTTCTAACTCTGAAATTCTCAAAGTTTCCTTCTTTTTCTTATGAGAAGAAAAGGAAATTATTTTCCCTCTCATTACTGCTTTTCCTGCTTCCCAAAGAACACACGCTGAAGTTTCTGGCAAGTCGTTATTTGCTAGATATAAGGACCATTCTCTTTTAAAGTAGCTGATAAACTCAGGATCTTTAAGTAATGACGTATTAAATCTCCAGTTTCTAGTTGCTGGTTTATTGCTCTTACTTCTCAGAGTGAATGATACTGGTGCGTGATCACTAATGCTAATAGGATGGATTCTGGTTTCTGACATGTCATTCATCAGCGAGCTGCTAGTTAAGAAATAATCTAATCTAGAATAGGAATGGTGAACTGAAGAGAAAAAGGTGTATTCTCTTAGTGTGGGATGGTGAGAGCGCCAAACATCACAGAGACCAAAATCCTTCATGTTTTACAGTTTCTGAGGATTTCCAGACTCGATGAGCTCCTGTGGTACTTTGTTTGTCCAGTATAATGTTAAAATCACCTCCTATAATTAGTGTGTTATCTGAGTGACCATAGAGGCGAAGAGGGAGTGAAAGAAGGAGGATCATCTACATTTGGACCAGATATATTTACAATACATAACTTAACATTTTTAATAGATAATGTAACTATTATAAATCTGCCTTCTGGATCTATGATTGTATTATTTATGTCAAAATTTAACCTTCTATTAATAAGAGTTGTTACTCCTCTCTGCCTAGAATTATAACAAGCTGAATACACGTGTGGAAACTGGGTTGTTGAGAGAAGATCTATTGTTGAGTTTGATAAATGAGTCTCTTGGAGTAATATTATATCTGCTTTCATTTCTTGCAAACGATTAAAAATGTTTAACCTCTTTTCCCTTGTGCCAGCTCCACGCACATTCCAAGTGACAAATGTGAGTTCGTTCATGAACCAACCACAGAAATGAGGCTATATGCATATTACTGAAGCGTGTGTGCGTGCATCCCACTGCTTCTCCGCGTGCATGTGTATCTGCCAGCTGGTTGTGACAGAGATGTATGTGCGCTTGTGCTGTTCTGTGTGTGTTCCTGTGAATCATGAAAAGTGCTGATGTGTATATAATACAATGACAAGTGTTACCGTTAACCGTTAAAGGGTCGGAGAGAAGAAGTGTAAAGAGTGAAAAGAGCGACAGTGCCAAATGAAAAAAGTCATTTAAAAAACGCATCTGTGCTGAGAACAGTGTAGTGGAGACGGGTAGTGGATTTACTGTTAACTAAATTATCTTTTATGGCAGTTTTATGGATATAACATGATCTAGTGAGAAAACAGGAAAATTAAAGCACATACCAAGTCAGTAGAGCCACGGAGTGATGTCCGGGTCGCGGTACAGCTGTCCATTAATAAATAATTTATCCACCACGATGACAGCGCGAGCACCTTCAGCGATAAATTTCCTCCTGATGGGAAACAGGACTCTCCGTCGGTCCAGAATCTCTCTGGGATATTGGGATACTACTCCCAGGTCCGAGTTTAGGACTACTCCCAGGTCTGAGTTCAGGACTATTCCCAGGTCCGAGTCCAGGACTACTCCCAGGTCTGAGTCCAGGACTATTCCCAGGTTTCTTTCTTGGTTGGTAATTTTTAACTTTGCTGTTTGAAGCTAAGAACTGACTTTTCATCTTTCTTCCTTTGGCTCCAAATAATTTCAGTTTATTCTTCATTTAACTGAAGTAAGTTCTGGCCCATCCAATCTTTAATCTGATTCATGCAGGTGATCAGAGTCTGGATCGGACTGTGGTCTCCTGGTGAGATGGTTATGTAGATGTGTGTATCCTCAGCATAACTGTGGTAACATGTTTAGTTGTTTCCATTATGTGAGCGAGTGGCAGCATGTAGATGTTGAACAGCAGTGGCTCCAGGATGGAGCCTTGGGGAACTCCACAAGTTATTTTGGTTCGCTAAGATTTATATTTACCTATACACAAAGTAGTCCCTGTCTTTTAAGTAGGACTCAAACCAGTTAACTGCAGAGCCAGAAAGTCCGACAGAGTTTTCCAGCTGGTCTAGTGAGATGTTCTGGTGGACTGTGTCAAATGCAGCACTTAGATCCAGCAGTACCAAAACTGAAATGTTCCCTCTATCTGTGCTCAGGCGGATGTCATTAAAGACCTGAACTAGAGCATCTCAGTGCTGTGGTGTGGCCGGAAACCTGACTGGTCGACATCAGAACAGTTATTTAGTGTCAGGAAGTTGTGTAGCTGCTGGAAGACAGCTTTTTCTAGAATCTGACTAAGAAAGGTGAGGTTTGATATCGGCCTGTAACTGCTCATGAGGGACGAGTCCAGGCTTTTCTTTTTCAGTAGTGGCTTGATGATGGCTGTTTAGGGTCTGAGAGAAGAAACCTAAAAGCAGAGACGTGTTTATAATCTGGAAGACATCTAAGACCATGCATCCTGAAACATTCTTAAAAACCTGGTTGGCAGGGCGTCAAGACAGCAAGTGGTGGCTTTCAGATGGACAAGGATCTCATCCAGGTTTTTAGGACTGACTGGAGAAAAGTGTGTCATGGTGTTCTGTTTTTTAGTGGACACAGTTACATATGTCCTGCCTCTGGCATGTGTGCTGTAGTGGTATGGGGTGATGAGTGGTATTGCCAAGAAATGAAGAGATGAACGATTAAAGTTATTAATGCTTTATTTAAAATTGTGGGACTTGGAAGGCAGACACCACCTGGGGTGTTAGGCCCCAGGAAATGGTAGGACTCAGGCTCGCTCCTGTTGAATAGACAGACGTGGGTGCAAATTAAATGTTTATTTAATACAAAAGAATCTTTCTAAAGTTGAAATCATACAATTAAAACAATTATAATAAGCTAAGTAGCTAAACAATAAGACTAGCTGGGGCCAGAAGTGGAGGGCAGCCTACAGGGGAAGTGCCCAGGTGTGCCACCACTCAGCTTGTGAACACAACAAACCTCACTGCAAACTAAAAGGCGGAGCCCTCATGTACCCAATACAACAAACCATGTACAAAGTGGGGATCCCCAACCACGAGTACCTAGCCCATCCACCTTATTGCTCCCAGCAGTGTAAAAGAAAAGCACAAGTTAAAACCACAACAAAATGAGTAAATCCAACTTAAATCAACTTATACAGAAAAAGAAAAGAAAACTACTACTAAATATAAACTAAACACAGTTGTAACTAACAAAACAGAAGAAAACAAAACCAAATAACCAATACAAAAACAAATAAGTACACAACAACAGCAGGTAACCTGCAAGTAAAAAGCAACAAATTAGTACAAATCCCAAAATGTTGCTTTTATAAACATTGCCTGCCACCCTACTCACCAGCCTTAGAGGCAAAAGCAGACGACAAGCCAGGGGTTCAAAAGGCAGCCACCACCACCAACAGCAATTACAGGGAGCAGAGAAGGAAAAGAGGTCAACAGGTGCCTTATATGCTGCTGCTCTAATTAAGGGGAGGAGCCAGTTCTTGAGCTACATGCAGGAAGTCAAGTGCTCACCACTTCGCATGGAAGCACTGACTGACTGCCTGGTTTTCTGGATGTAGTCAATAAAGAAAGAAGCAAAGTCATTCCAGGCCCGGTTGGATAGAAGTTCTGGGTTACTGACCCAGGAGGATCAGTTAGCCTGTTAACAGTAACGAACAAGGCTCGAGCTTTATCGCTGTTCTTAGCAATGATGTCAGAAAGAAAGATGGTCTAAATTTCTCAGCTCCAGGTTAGAAATCCTCAGTCTCTCTTTACAGATCTCATAGTGAACCTGCAGCTTTGTTTTCCACCACCTGCGTTCAGCTTTTCCACATTCTGGTTTTCCAGCTCTTACCAGCGTGGCATTTTTCCATGGAGCTCTCTTTTTGGCAGCGATCACTTCCACCTCGGTGGGAGCAAAGACATCAGTAATGCTGTAATTTTACCACTAAAATGATCCACATGCTCATCAGCTGAAGGCCGGGGGAGGGGGGGTGGAGAGAAAGCTGGTAGAAACATTTCAGTGGGATTTTCACCAATGTACCTTTTCTTGATAACCTCTGTTTTGTTGACAATAGCAGCGTCTCAAAGAAAACAGGAATGATCAGACAGAGCAACATCCATCATCACAACCTGGGAAACATTCAGACCTTTAGAGACGACCAGATCTAGACAGGGTCCTCTGGTCCACATGCTGCGTTAGACCAAAGTTATCAAGAACAACTCAGTTCATCAGAAACACTGCTCAGTGTTTAGGTGGCCTGTATATGTCAAGGAACACCACATGAGAGGGGAGGGCATCTAAGACGAGATTTTATAAGATCCACGAGGAGATCAGAGTAGAACTACTGCTGCTCCACATCCAGAAGAGCCAAAAGACGGAAGTCTGGCTTTTCTGTTTAGGCTGCTGGATGGATGGATGGATGGATGGATGGGTGGATGGATGGATGGATGGATGGATGGATGGATGGATGGATGATGAATGGATGGATGGATGATGGATGGATCTCAATGGAATTGTAAGAAGATTGAAACAATAATTTTATGTCTACATCACTCCAGACTCCAACCTGCATGAATTATCTTCAAGAAATGCTCGTTTTAACGTGATCATCAGAGCTGGGTTGGAGGAATTACGGCAGTGATGGAGAGTAAACTTAGAAAAGTTTATTTATGGAACCCAGATTAGGGCTTCAGTTAGGGTTTTTGAGTAAACAAGCCTTCTACAGGACTCTTTGAATCTTGTAAATATCAGTGTTATTTAAATGTGTCATCAGTATCAGTGTTATTTACAGCATGGGAAGGAGCACAGTCCCGTCCTTAATCTGAGGGTGCTGCAGTGATGCAGGACACTGCCTGATGCAGATGTAATGCCTAATAAATATTCACAGGCGGAAGCGATGCATGGATTATTTACCAGTTGGGTAGTGTTTATCTGATGGGTCAGCCAGACACCATTTCTCTTATTGTCCTGTGACATTTCACTTATTGATAATTTATGTGCAGAAAAATCCCAGAGCTGAGATTAGCAGTGTGAGTGGTATTCACAATTTATAGCCCAGAAAGGGCAGACCATGAGGCCACTCAGAGGAGGATGCAGAAATATGCCCTGGGACCAGAAGCACAGATTTATACGGAGACTGGAGTGAAAAATGTGTTTGTAGCAGCGGAGGACTGTGATTCAGTGTGGTGGATGTGTTCAGGATGCATTATTTATTGGCATGTAGTTAATTCTCTAATGCATGCATGGTAATGGCTTGGCAGTCCCCCAAGTTATCTGTGTTGTATTGTCACCTCATTATTGTGATGTGATGATTTTATTCTTTAAAAAAGAGGTAGAAATGAAGAAGGAAATATATTTTAAACAAGTCTGTGCAAAGACAGATGGAGATGTGACATAACTGTAGTAAATTTGCATAATTGTTTGCTAACAGTCAGGACTTGTCCTTCCACCTGTCCAGATAGTGTTTTACTCATGAGGCTGGACTAGACACCCAGTGTTCTGTCTTTTCTGCGTTTCAGTCTGCTTCTGTGTGTTTGTGGTCATAAATCACGCCGCGTCCCTTCACAGAAGGCCCCAGACACTTTAATCATCCCATACTCCTGTGTGTTTAGCCATAATTTGGCTCTATCATGCAAGGACAGCCCTGCCTGTGATTTATGTGTGAGCGTAAGAGAACGTGGAGGAAGCCGAGCTGGAACACAGCCAGGCTACTGCTGATGTTCTGCCTTCTCCTTTCATGCTAGTCTCTGCATTATATCAGTTAATTTCCTCATTCCCTTCCCTCACGCCCGCTGCCAAAGCAGGGTCCGTACGCTGCTCTTTATTAAGGCTGGAACAGAGCTGAAGACTTGAGTTGTTCCATAAACTGCAGTCTAGTGCCTGCTGGGATGTAGGTCGTACACTTAAACTAGACAATTTATGAACATTATGACACTTCTAAGTAAAAAGATTAAAGTCTGTGTAAAGTAAATAAAGTAAAAGTTGGATTAAATGCAGATTTTCCTGCTTAGCATGAAATCTGCACGATAACTTTTTAACTTTTTAACAGTATTGTTTATCACATTTCCATCATAAAAAATATGTGAATGTTTTTTCGTCCAAAGGAGGGTTTTTGCTAGGTGGTTTCTATATTTTTGAAGCCACTCCAGTTGAAAGAAACAGGGTTTGACCACAGCACTGACTTGTGAGTGGAGGTTTGGGTTGGGGATTTTTCATGTGGTACCAGAGAGAAAAGGTCAATGGAGAGGTACAGCTGGAACCTCTGGATTCACTTAGCATGACCTCAGTCTTTTCTTTGTTGACCTTAGGAAAATTTAATGTTATCCATACCCTGAAGTCACAGAGGGGAGGCAGGCCAGAACCGTTGCATTTCAGAGGAAAATAGAATTGACTGTCATCTGTATAAAAATGAAATGGGATGCTTTGCTTTTTTATAAAGAGTAGACAAGAGAGGACTAAGAATGGAGATTTGTGGTACTCCCCAGGGGAGGGCAGTAGAGGCAAGTTAAACCATTAATCATGACACAGAAACTCCTGTCAGAGACGTCGGACCTGAACTTTGTCTCTGCTTTGGTCCTGTGACAGACAGGCGTCCTGTCCCGGATGTACCCTGCCTTTCACCTGATGGTGGGGTGGGGATGGGTGAACACTTCATCTTCAATGGTACCAGCACACCCATAGAGTCAATTTAACTTTATTCATATAGCACCAGTTCACAACAGTCATCTCAAACTACGTTTAGACACAGTCCAATTGTTGCCCAGTTATAATCCAATTAAAACAAATCCACTATTTGATCCACATTAGTCCAAATTTTAACAACCGTCTTCTCATAAACCAGTTCAT
The DNA here is from genome assembly GCF_017639745.1 of Melanotaenia boesemani. Lineage (NCBI taxonomy): Eukaryota > Metazoa > Chordata > Actinopteri > Atheriniformes > Melanotaeniidae > Melanotaenia > Melanotaenia boesemani. The sequence goes on from NC_055699.1 coordinate 32,428,704, forward strand.
AAAAATAATGACCTAGCTAAGGAAACCAATGGATTGGATCAGATCCTAGCCCGTGTACCCAGACGGTTTCTTTTTTGTGTAGAATGTTTTTCCCAAATGTGGCCTCATCTCTATTTATTACTTGATTATTTCATGTCCAGGGAGCACAGATATGTAAGGTTTTACTCCTGAAGACCCGGAAGTTCAGCCACACACAAATCTTTTGGTTTAAACAAGATATGGTTTATTGCAGTAAAGGGATGTGGTCGTGGGGATGAATATGAGTCCAACAGGCACAAAGTACTAGAATCTGCAAAAACTCGAATATCAAAACATAAGTCCAGTATTAAAAAATACGTGGTCATGGGCAGGCAAGGGTCATACACAGAGGCGTAAAGCAGACTACTTATCCAGGGAAAGCGAAACTCCGTAATCAGTCCAGGCAGGGTACAATATCCGTGTAGACAATTAGCAGGAAACATCCAACGTAAGGCAAGAGAAGTCCAGGAACAAGGCACGATCGAATCACAGGGGTCTGAAAACACAAGAATAACCCTGGATTTGAACAAGGTTAGTAAAGCTGACCATCTAGGAGGGAAACCGAGACTGGAGAGGGTTTAAGTAGGGAGCAGCACAGGTGGGGAACAGGGAGCAATCAGGGACACCAGGTGGAGTGAATGAGCCAGACTGTGTAGCTGCACAGCAGGGCAGCCACCATGACACAGAGGTGTTTCTGTCCCTTGCAGGTTTCTGAGATGCTCGGCAGCTCATGTGGCTCTATGTGTTACAGAGGAGGACGGTTTCTCGTGCAGCACCACCTGTCTACACTACCTGTAGCTAGAGACCTCCTAACTAGCTTCAGACTGCTGTCGGTGACAAGTGATGGTGGGGTTTTTTGCATCAAATCCTCCACTTTCTGGACCTCTTTGCAGCACTCAGACACACAAAATCTGACACATTTAGACCTCCATCAACATTTCCTTTTCTGAGAGGCTTTGGTATTAGTGATGAATATATTACAGATTCTGCTAATCTGGTCGTCTTCCTCCCTCTTTTCTCAGAGTTCTGTAAATTTGTTGGAAGGGATGAAATATTTAGGTAACACACTATTATGGTTACTGTCAATGTAACGACCTAGAATTTCCCCATGTTTAATATGACTGTTGTTGTCTCAAGTTGTTTTACATGTCATTCATTCTCTGCTGCTATGTTAAGGTGTAATTATGGTTGAAAATAGCCAGTGTGTTTATATCCAGTTGCTAGCTTGTGACGTGGTGCCGTAAAGCGAAATGCTGTGGTAAAATGAAAGTTTGGGTTTAATGTCAGTGTGCAATCAAAATGACTTTAGAGGCTGAAAAGTTATGTAATGCAGTGGTTCCCAACCTGGGGTCTGGGACCACCCAAGGGGGTCCCCGAGGCTTTGAACATTCAGAACCATTGTGATTAATGTCCACAATTTGTCCCTATTTGGCTTTATGGAAGTACAGGCCTCAGCCAGAATACATTGCTTCTGTTGAGAATCTGACTTTTTTGTATTTGCGTGAAGGGAGGCCTCAAGGACAATAGGTTGGAAATCTCTGATATAGTGCTACTTCAAGGCCCATGATACTTACAACGTATTGATAGATAAATGCTTTTTTAAATGCCCAATTGTGACACCCTCACTTAACTATCCTGCAGATGGTAGAATCTTCAGAACAATGTGTCACGCACATGGCAGAGAGGACTCTGAGCCCAAGAAGCTGAAAGAACAAAATAAGCTTTATTGTTCAGGTTTGCAGGTGATCCAGTTCAGACAGGTTGGTTGGACTCTAAGAGAGAGATAAGACTAGTTAATAACTTGGTCAAACAGATTCAGGAAAGTGCAAACTTTGCCCGAGTGTGTTACCACAGCTACACAACAATCTGGAGCTGAGTGGGAGAAGGCCCCACCCATGATGATGAGACTCAGGTGTGCTGTAGCCACGCCTCCTCAGCAGGTATGACATGATGGTGTTTGCTTATTCCATAAACATTTCTTCGTTCATTTCTTTTGCTCTATTTTTTTATAATTTCCTTTTTTGGGATTAATAAAGTTTTTGCTTTTGTATTTAATCAAATAAATAAACTAATCAAATTCTAGATGTGTTAATATTTTCTCTGTACACTGAAGAAGAAGCTGGAGGTCCCTGGCGTCATTCATTGTTTTTAGGTCTGAGCAGGAGGTAAAGTCCCGTTAACAGCCTAGTTTGTGGTCCAGCCTTCTAATCTTACTGGAAATTACACTTGTGGACCCTCAGAGCCTTTTGTTGTCTGTGCAGGTGGTTTCCCTCGGTCTTTGGGGGCCATATTGGTCGTCTTTCCCCATGTGAGGGGATTTTTAGTAAGTCTGGAAGAACTTTGAAATTTCAACTTCAGTTTTTCTTAAAGGTCAACATCATAAAAACTGCTGTAAAACATGACAGATTTTTACTTTTTTTTCACTTTTTTTGTTCAAATCAGGAAATGATCTTCAGTCCTAATGAAAATGACCAAATATGTATTTATTTAAATTGTAAGTAATTTTCGTTTTTCTTTTCATAGAAACAGTGACATCACGTCATCAAACTGGCATCAAAAGGGTTCAAATAAGTAGAATTATTACATATTTAGTTGTTTGATTAAGACTGAGAAAGCTGACTGGAAGATTAGAAAAAAATAGTAAAACTATTAATCTGTAGTTTTTTGAAGCAGTTTTTAGAAGAGGACTTTTGTGTCAACCATTTAAAGGCCGACCCAAGAAATAAATGTGGATAAATGTCTAACTTTTTAAACCTGAAGTCCTTTGGGCCCTTTAACAAAATGTAAAAAAAAATGAAATAATATTTTTTGTATATTTAGACTTTTATAGCATATGTCAAACATCCAATGTGACAAACGGTTTAAAGAACAGTAAATTATAAATCTGACCATGTAAAAAAATAAAAACAAAAATCTAAATATGCATCTGAATCTGTTTTGTTCTGTTTGTTTCAGGCGGATCCGCAACCACCCGAAATCTATTACATGTAAAACAATTCATATTTATGTTTTTTCTTTTATTGAGACAGTGACATCACGTCATCAAACTGCATTTCAGTGGTTATAATAAATGGAGTATTTACACATTTGAACATATTTTATTACAACTTTCATTTTATAGCAGGTTTTTAGACTTTTTGTCTTCTAAACAACTGAGTGGGTGGTGAACTGAAGCTAGGTTTAAACTTTGGATTTTATTTCCAAAAGAATCTCTGCCAGCCTTTTTGCCCATGATTTGTTTTACATGCATGTTGTATCCTCTTCTGGGTCTGACAGTGTGCTAAATATGAGCCAGTTAACACCATCTCTTCTGGGTCCAGTGGCTGACTTGAGTCGGGTGAGATGAGTCCGGCTTCCAGTTGCAGCGCATCAGATTCAAAGCTCTGCTTCTGGCTTACAAAACAATAACCCAAACGGCTCCGGTCTACCTCCACTCCTTAATCCAGAGCTACACTCCCTCTCCACAGTTACGCTCTGCCAGTGAAAGACGCCTAGTGCTCCCACCACAAGGTGGTGCCACATCAGTAACTAGACTCTTCTCCTCTGTTGTTCCCCGGTGGTGGAACCATCTACCAAACTCCGTCCGATCCGCAGAGTCCTTATCCACTTTTAAAAGCAAGCTAAAGACTCAGTTGTTTAAGGAGCATTTCCGCTTTCGCTTTGGATAAAAGCGTCTGCTAAATGACTGTAGAATAGAATACAATACAATATAATACAATACAATACAATACAATACAATACAATACCATACAATACAATACAATACAATATGATACAATACAATACAATACAATACAATACAATACAATACAATACAATACAAAAGATGAGTCAGGTGAGATCAATGAGGCAGCAACAGCCAGTCAGGTTTCTTCTTCTGCCAGCTGATTGGCTGTTGCTGCCTCAAACACCAGCTTTGGCGCTTGGTAGTGAATGAATCTATTTTAATCAAATCAAAACTAGATGGCTGATTGTTGGGATGGAGTGTGGCTACCATGATGGCAGACATTTGCAGGTGGATATAATTGAGATTTTGGCGCTGCCTGATTGAAGCAGATGGTTGAAAGAGACGACTGGAGCCAAACAGAACCGACTTCTTCATTAATCCACTAACCCGGGCAGTTTGGCCTGAGTGGCTCTGCTCAGCAGAGACCGACTCTTCATCCCTGCTGGCAACACGGAGCTTTTCAGGTCCAATAGTTTTCCTGCTTTAGACTCATCCATAGAAAAGATGGCCAGACTTTCAGTCATCCTGACTAGGAGACTGGAAGTGAAAAACGAGAGAAAGGCTTCCCCAGGTAGGCTCAGGTGTGTGGGAGGAATGTCTAATGAGAAACATCTGCTTTTACTTTTCACCAGACACAGTCATATTTTCTGTCACAGTGCGTGGTCGGGAGTTTTCCCAGCCATCCCTGAATGCATTCTCCCTCCAACTCTGCTGATTGCTGATGCGCTCCACCTGGTCTGGGCTCCTTATATACCAGTCTATGACAGCTCTTCTCTGCCAGATCGCCTTGGTTTTTCCTTGTACGCTTCCAGCCTTTCTCTCCTGCTTGCCAACCTGATCTCTGACCTGTGACCCGTTTTTGGACCTGGATATCCCGACTCAGCCTGCTCCCTGTCTGGTAAACCCTGCCACTCTGTCTCTGATCCTTGACCTGTATTTCGACCTGGAAAACCCGATTCTGCCTACCCCCTGTCTGTTGACTCTGCCTGTGATTCATTCTGACCAGTACTCTGACCCTTGGACTGTGCTCAGGATTTGGATTTTGGATTACGGATCTTGCCCCTGGCCATCGAAAAACTCTGGAGGATTCCTGGAGACCTTATTCAGCCTGGATTATCCACTTCTATAACTATCAGAACAAACTAATTGTCTTTCTGGTTCTGCAGTTCCCACAGCCCTGGCGGAGCTGCTATCACGACATCACGGTCCCTGAAAACCATCCTGCTGGTTTCCATCCCCTCCGCTGGTACGTGAGCAATATCTATCGCACATTCCTGTTTGTTCTGGCTGGATTCTCATCTGAGCTCTCCCACCTGCAGGCTAAGCTGACTGCACAAACCAGACCTGATTTCCCTGGAGAAATTCTCATCACCTCAATAAAAACTGTTTTCACCTATTCCTCAGCTCCAACTTTATTTGTGGTCCAGTTTGCTGATCCGTGACAGTACGATCTGGCCAGCATTATGGACCCTTCAGGAGCTGCGGACTGGCGTGCCCGTGTAGAAACCGCTATCATGCAACAGGTTTGGGTGAACTAGTCGCTGGAGTTAAAAACATTTCAAGGCAACTTGCTACCTTAACTACCTCTGACTCCACAGGAACAAGCCCGTCGCCTCTCCCTACTGCCCCACCAGTAATCCCTGGACATGAACCTCGGATGGCGCCCCCAGAACGGTACTCAGGCGAACCGGGTCAGTGTCGGGCCTTCCTGGTCCAGTGTTCTCTGTTGTTCGAATTACAGCCTTCCTCATTCCCATCAGAAAAGGCGAAGGTTGCCTATGTGGTCTCCCTGCTAACCGGTAAAGCCAGACTTTGAGGCACAGCAGAATGGGAGAGGGGTTCCCCTGCCATAACCACTTTTAAGACTTTCTCAGAGGAACTTCGTCGGGTTTTTGATCCTTTAAGACCAGAAGGGGAGGCTTCAAGGAATCTGCTCTCTCTTTCTCAGGCAGACAGGTCACTCACAGATTACATAATTGAGTTTCGCACATTGGCTGCTGACAGCACGTGGAATGACTCTGCTTTGTTCGATGCATTTCACCAAGGACTATCTGAACACATTAAAGACGAACTTGCCGCCAGAGACCCCCGAGAACCTAAATTCCCTCATGGACCTCGCAACACGGATCGACCAGCGATTCCGAGAGAGACGGAGAGAGAGACGTAGAAGCGACGGGGTGAGCAGGATCAGATCCACAGAAAAACTCCCAACGCAGGCAGTCACAGACTAAGCCCCCACAGCTCCCGATCATCACGAGCCTATGCAGATCGGTCGGTCCAAGCTGTCTCCGGCTGAACGAGACCGGAGAATAACACATAGACTCTGCTTATATTGTGGTCAACCAGGGCACATAATACGATCCTGTCCAGTAAAAGGGAGGGTTCAGCAGGGGCCGGGAGGACCCTGTTGAGCCGGACTCTGTTAGATTCATCAGCCTCTCGCCCCGCTTTCCACATTCAAATCACGGCGGCGGATCAAGAACACACAATCGCAGCTTTCATCGATTCCGGGGCCGACGCCGAATTCATCGACCGACAGGTGGCAGAACAACTAGGTATTAGTTTCACTCCTCTATCGAACCCCCTTACTGTTCGCGCTTTGGATAACCACCTGTTACACAAAGTCGTCATGAGAACTCAACCGGTTCCTGTCATCGATCACAATCACAATGAAACCATCAGCTTCTTAGTTATTGATTCACCTCAGATTCCTGTAATCCTCGGCATAACCTGTCTCCAACAACACAACCCACACATCGACTGGCGAGAGGGCAAGATAATAAACTGGGGAGTAACCTGCCTGACTACCTGCTTGCGTTCTTTCCCCGCAACCCGAGATCTGACACCAGAGCCGTCTGAAACCAGCTACCCCAGTCTAACACAAGTTCCTCCGCAATACTACGACCTTAAAGAGGTTTTTAATAAGGTCCGTGCCTCCTCTTTACCTCCGCATCGACCATACGACTGTGCCATAGATCTTTTCCCCGGTTCCATGCCACCTCTTGGTAGGATTTACTTTCTGTCCGCCCCCGAAAAAGAAGCCACGGACAAGTATATTTCCGAGTCCCTTTCGTCGGGTCTGATTCGATCCTCCTCATCTCCAGCGGGGGCGGGTTTTTTCTTTGTAAAGAAGAAGGAGGGAACGCTTCGTCCCTGCATTGATTATCGTAGTCTGAATGACATCACCATCAAGAACCGCTACCCTTTACCCCTCATGTCCACTGCACTAGATCTACTGCAGAACGCCACAATCTTCACAAAACTGGACTTACGTAACGCTTACCACTTGGTGCGCATCAAGGAGGGGGACGAATGGAAGACTGCTTTTAACACCCCAACAGGACATTATGAATATTTGGTGATGTCTTTTGGTCTGACTAACGCCCCTGCAGTTTTCCAGGCACTCGTAAACGACGTTCTGAGAGACATGCTGAATAAATTTGTCTTTGTCTATCTTGATGACATCCTTATTTTTTCTCAGAACCTAGAAGAACATGCCTTCCAGGTCCGCACTGTTTTACAGCGCCTCCTTAAACATCAGCTCTATGTAAAAGCAGAGAAGTGTGAGTTCCACAGTCCCACCGTCTCTTTTTTGGGCCACGTTATCTCAGCAGGAGGGTTCAGGATGGATCCAGCCAAGGTTTCAGCTGTCAGTGAGTGGCCCACACCCAAGAACCGTAAGGCCCTGCAACAATTCCTGGGGTTCGCTAATTTCTACAGAAAGTTCATCAGGAACTACAGCTCCATATCTGCCCCGTTACACTGGTTAACTTCACCCAAGCAGTCTTACGTCTGGACTGGTGAGGCCGACGCAACATTCTCATCATTAAAGCACCATTTACTTCAGCTCCCATCCTTCACATGCCGGACCCCGCCAGACAATTTATCGTGGAAGTGGATGCTTCCGACTATGGGGTCGGAGCTATTCTGTCTCAACGGTCTCTTGACGACTCTAAGATTCACCCCTGTGCTTTCTTTTCTAAAGGTCTGTCATCCTCTGAACGCAACTATGACATCGGTGATCGGGAGCTCCTGGCGGTGAAGCTTGTGCTGGCAGAGTGGCGTCACTGGTTGGAGGGAGCTGCCCAGCCCTTCATAGTCTGGACTGATCATAAGAACCTGGAGTACCTGAAGACAGCCAAGAGACTGAACCCCTGTCAAGCCCGTTGGGCTCTGTTCTTCTCAAGGTTTGATTTCTCTCTGGCTTACCGGCCAGGAGCAAAAAACACTAAACCCGATGCTCTGTCCCGACAGGCTGTTTCCCCAGAAGCTGATTCGGACGGTGCGGACGATTTCATCCTCCCCTCACACATCCGGTTGGGGGTGAGTCGTGTCCAGGTGGAGACGGAGGTGAAGCGGGCACAGCGTTCCACCATAATTCCTGCAGGTTGTCCAGTGGGTAGTTTGTATGTTCCTCCCAATCTCCGGTCCAAGGTCCTAGTTCTCTGCCACTCCTCCCGTCTGGCCTGCCACCCCGGGACTGAAAGGACTCATCACCTAGTGTCCCAACGGTTTTGGTGGCCCACTTGCCGTCGGGATGTTAGGAGTTTCGTCTCGGCCTTTTCGGTCTGTGCACGGTCCAAGTCCTCCCATCAGCGCCCGGCTGGACTTCTGCATCCTCTGTCCATCCCTCATCGGCCGTGGTCCCACATCTCTATGGACTTCGTGACTGGTCTTCCTCCCTTGGACGGCAAGACGGTTGTTATGACCATAGTGGACCGCTTTTCCAAGATGGCCCACTTTGTGGTGCTTCCTAAATTGCCCACGGCCCGGGTGATGGCTGACCTCCTGGCGGTGCATGTTTTTAGGCTGCACGGCCTCCCTCAGGATGTGGTTTCTGACCGAGGCTCCCAATTCACCTCCCGTGTCTGGACTGAGTTCTGCCGGTTGATGGGCATCAACGTCAGCCTCTCCTCTGGGTTTCATCCGCAATCTGATGGGCAATCTGAAAGGGCCAACCAGGTGTTGGAGACCAGTTTGCGCTGCCTCTGCTCTGAGAACCCGTCCACTTGGGCCCAGAACCTGGCCTGGGTGGAATACGCCCATAACTCCCTTCTGTCCTCGGCCACTGGGCTCCTGCCGTTCCAGGTGGTCAACGGGTTTCGGCCTCCGCTGTTCGAGCCTCAGGAGGAGGAGGTGCAGGTCCCGTCGGCTCATGCAGCTGTGCGCAGGTGTCAGCGCATCTGGCGGCAGGCTCGGTTGGCTTTGTTGCGGACCTCAGCCCGGTACCAGTTGTCAGCTAACCGTCGGCGGTCCGCAGCCCCTTCCTACCGGGTCGGCCAGCGTGTTTGGCTATCTGCAAAGGACCTTCCTCTGCGTCTGGAGAACCGCAAACTGGCTCCCCGTTTCGTGGGTCCATTCCCCATCACTAAGGTGGTCAATCCGGTGGCTGTGCATCTGCGGCTTCCCAGGACTCTTCGTATTCATCCCACATTCCACGTTTCTCGGGTCAAGCCTGCACTCACCTGTCCGTTGGTTCCCGCCTCCAGAACCCCTCCGCCCACCCGGGTTCTTGCTGACGGGCCTGTTACGACTCAGGGGTATGGAAGGGCGTAACAAAGAAACGGCGTGGACAGCTGGTATTTCAAAATAAAAGCACATTTATTTACAACTCCCGTGATAAGTGATGGACAACCTGTAAAACAAAAGATGAGCTGGGGTTAGCGGACCTGCAGAAAGAAACAAACCAAAACCTATACCAAACACTCACCGAGTGCACACACAGACACAACAGCAACTCGGTGAGGAAACTAAAACCAAACAAAACAGCAGGCCCATAAACTAAAGTGACCGTCGTCACAACACAATAAAACGCTAACCTAGCCCAGCTCTAACACAAACACAAAGTAAACTTAACTCAACTAAACACTTAAGGCACCCATTGTGGAAAAGGAGGTGGTCGCGACACACACACACCCGGTGCACAACATGAGGGGGAGAGAGGCCGAAGCCATTCTGGTTTCTCCCCCCTCCAGACCGGCCTCGGCTGCAGCCTTTTCAGCCTGAGCTTCTCCGTAGGCTGCAGCCTGACTGGTCCAGAGGGGTGCCAGTCACACAGGGGCGGGGACAAAGGCGCTGGCCTTGGCCACTCCGGGCAGCGCTCTGCCGCCCCAATCACACACAAGCAGCCTCAGCTGTCTGCTAACAGCAGGGGCCGTAACAGGCCGGTGTTTACTGTGCGCCGTATCCTGCACTCCCGCCGTTCTGGTCACTCTCTCCAGTATCTTGTGGACTGGGAGGGTTATGGCTCTGAGGAGCGTTCCTGGGTTCCGGCTCTCTTTGTGGTGGATCCGACTCTGCTGTCCCGCTTCCATCGTTGCCATCCTGATCAGCCGGGTGGGTCGTCTTGAGCCGCCCCTTGGGAGTGGGGTACTGTCACAATGCATGGTCTGCGCTGAGTTTTCCCAGCCATCCCTGAATGCATTCTCCCTCCAACTCTGCTGATTGCTGATGCGCTCCACCTGGTCTGGTCTCCTTATATACCAGTCTGTGACAGCTCTTCTCTGCCAGATCGTCTTGGTTTTTCCTTGTACGCCCCCAGCCTTTCTCTCCTGCTTGCCAACCTGATCTCTGACCTGTGACCCGTTTTTGGACCTGGATATCCCGACTCAGCCTGCTCCCTGTCTTGTAAACCCTGCCACTCTGTCTCTTGATATACTTGATATACTTGACCTGTATTTCGACCTGGAAAACCCGATTCTGCCTACCCCCTGTCTGTTGACTCTGCCTGTGATTCATTCTGACTGGTACTCTGACCCTTGGGCTGTCCTCAGGATTTGGATTTTGGATTACGGATCTTGCCCCTGGCCATCGGAAAACTCTGGAGGATTCCCGGAGATCTTATTCAGCCTGGATTATCCACTTCTGTAACTATCAGAACAAACTAATTGTCTTTCTGGTTCTGCAGTTCCCACAGCCCCGGCGGAGCTGCTACCACGACATCACGGTCCCTGAAAACCATCCTGCTGGTTTCCATACCTTCCGCTGGTACGTGAGCAATATCTATCGCACATTCCTGTTTGTTCTGGCTGGATTCTCATCTGAGCTCTCGCACCTGCAGGCTAAGCTGACTGCACAAACCAGACCTGATTTCCCTGGAGAAATTCTCATCACCTCAATAAAAACTGTTTTCACCTATTCCTCAGCTCCAACTTTATTTGTGGTCCAGTTTGCTGATCCGTGACACTTTTCCTTCTCCACCTTCACCTTCCTCTTCCTCTTCAAACCAAACAGTCATGTGATGCATGTTTGAGATACGCAAACATGCCAGCACCCCCTCCGTCCTCTCAGTTAGACAGGTGAGGCCTTACCTGCTCAGCTGCAGCGTCTGGTCGGCCAGTCAGAAATGTCCTGCCCCGTGTTTTCAGCCAGGATGTCTCTTTCTGTCTCCGCTGTAAGAGAATCCTCTAACACAGGTTTGTAATGATGGACACGTTAGTGGTGGCGCAAGGAACAATCCAAGGGAGACAGTTTCCTTTATTCTGTCAGGTAAAGCTCACCTGTATTATATGATTTAATACAGAACATGTTTCTATATGTGGCAGAGTAAAATTAAAGCAAATTATCCAGTTTGTTTTATAGTCTGATATTAAATGTGTGTTTCAAAAAAAGACCAGTTAGGATAAAAGGTACTTTTGTTAGTTTATAGGACAGAAAAAAACATTTGGCTGTTTGCTTTTAGCTCACAACTAATGACAGCATAAACTGCACAGAAAGAAAAGGAATTTATGTTGGGGATTATTTACCTCGTTTAGTAATATCAGTTAAGTGTGTTATACGTCACATAACAGGAGAATATTACGGAGGACTCTGGCACATTTTTGGGGGCCACATGTTTAGCTGTGCTGCTCATTCCACATAAAAACCATCCTTACCAGTTATATCTAATTGTAAAGCTGGTTTTATTAAAGAGGAGAAATAATCAACCAGACGAAACCGAAATGCTGCTTTCACTGGCAGGTTTGTCCAGTTTGCAGACTCTGGTTACTTGGCACTCAGTTCTGGTTTGTGCTGGTTCAGGTTTACATCTCTGCTGGTTAAAATCTATATTTAAGCCTGGCTTCATACATCTCATGCTCAGGAGCCATTGGCCTCTAATTAAATTCAACTTGGTTCTTTTTGTGACATTTCCCAGGCGGTTATTACCTCCACCAAGGCAGAGCTCATGTCTTTGACAACACACGTCTGTCTGTCTGTTAACAGCATAAATCTTTTGATGAAATATCAGGAACAAGTGATTAGATTTTGGGTACGTTCCGGATCACTGTTTGGATTCTTTACTGTTGGGAAGTAGGGATCATTACAGCTTCTAACTCATCAGATAATGCCTAACTTTACACTTCACGTTACACACTAACTTCAATAAATACATTGAAGTTAGTGTGAATTTTTTTCTAACTCATCCGTTTGGATGTTATTTAATCTTGAAATTCTGCATAATTAGGGGCATGTCCATTTTATTGACAGGTATCCAATATCCATGGCAATAAGGGAGAGTGCAGTACAACTGCAGTTTTTAGCCAGCTAACAGTGCGCCTTAGCTTTAGCCCATCTACCTTCATTAGCCGGTTAGCTTGGTTAGAGCCGAGTTTGTTCAGTTAGCTCTTAGCTACAAGCAGCTCGGCGTTTGATAGAAGTCAATCATCCACCTCCACGCTCACAGTCCCCCTCTCAGTTCCACCACTTTGCCCATTTTTGTGTTTTCTGGGAGCGACGGCAGGCATGACATTGCCAAGATGGTAGGAACCACCAAACGAGCTTCATTTTTGCTCTTAGAAAAACCTACGGGTGACGTCACGGAGGCGCCACCCATCTTTTATATACAATCTATGGTTCCAACTCTTCTCTTCAATGTCACCCACAAGCAAAAGAACATTTCTGTCCAAATGTGAAAAAATGTACAGTCAGCATTTACACAAACACCCAAGGTTCAGGGTCTCCTGCTGCTCCCACTAACGGTTTGTATGATTTCTTACAAACAATAATGCACAGACGTTTGTTTATGGTATGTTTCCCTCGTTAATCAAGAGCTTATGTGTTTGATTTGAGGGCAAAATTTCTGGTTTTCATTTTCGAATATCACGTTGCTCTCTGCTCTCACACTGTAAAACTCTCTTCTTCCTCTCAAATATATTGTCTTGACGAGGTGGTCAGACGAGTTGGAAAAGTTGGCTAGACCAACTAGAAGAAGTGCCAGACCAACTAGAAGAAGTGGCCGGACCAACTAGAAGAAGTGGCCGGACCAACTAGAAGAAGTGGCCGGACCAACGAGAAGAAGTGGTTGGACCAACTAGAAGAAGTGGCCGGACCAACTGGAAGAAGTGGCCGGACGACCTAGAAGAAGTGGCCGGACCAACGAGAAGAAGTGGTTGGACCAACTAGAAGAACTGCCAGACCAACTAGAAGAAGTGGCCAGTCCAACTAGAAGAAGTGGCCGGACCAACTAGAAGAAGTGGCCGGACCATCTAGAAGAAGTGGCCGGACCAACTAGGAAAACTGCCCGGGCCAACTAGAAGAAGTGGCCGGACCAACTAGAAGAAGTGGCCGGACCAACTAGAAGAAATGGCCGGACCAACTAGAAGAAGTGGCCGGACCATCTAGAAGAAGTGGCCGGACCACCTAGAAGAAGTGCCGGACCAACTAGAAGAAGTGCCAGACCAACTAGAAGAAGTGGCCGGACCAACTAGAAGAAATGACCAGACCAACTAGAAGAAGTGGCTGGACCAACTAGAAGAAGTGGCCGGACCAACTAGAAGAAGTGGCCGGACTAACTAGAAGAAGTGGCCGGACCAATGAGAAGAAGTGGTTGGACCAACTAGAAGAAGTGGCCGGACCAACTAGAAGAAGTGGCCGGACCAACGAGAAGAAGTGGTTGGACCAACTAGAAGAAGTGGCCGGACCAACGAGAAGAAGTGGCCGGACCAACTAGAAGAAGTGCCAGACCAACTAGAAGAAGTGGCCGGTCCAACTAGAAGAAGTGGCCGGACCAACTAGAAGAAGTGGCCAGACCAACTAGAAGAAATGGCCGGACCAACTAGAAGAAGTGGCCGGACCATCTAGAAGAAGTGGCCGGACCAACTAGAAGAACTGCCCGGACCAACTAGAAGAAGTGGCCGGTCCAACTAGAAGAAGTGGCCGGACCAACTAGAAGAAGTGGCCGGACCAACTAGAAGAAATGGCCGGACCAACTAGAAGAAGTGGCCGGACCATCTAGAAGAAGTGGCCGGACCAACTAGAAGAACTGCCCGGACCAACTAGAAGAAGTGGCCGGACCAACTAGAAGAAGTGGCCGGACCAACTAGAAGAAGTGCCGGACCAACTAGAAGAAGTGCCGGACCAACTAGAAGAAGTGGCTGGACCAACGAGAAGAAGTGGCCGGACCAACTAGAAGAAGTGGCCGGACCAACTAGAAGAAATGGCCGGACCAACTAGAAGAAGTGGCCGGACCATCTAGAAGAAGTGGCCGGACCAACTAGAAGAACTGCCAGGCCAACTAGAAGAAGTGGCCGGACCAACTAGAAGAAATGGCCGGACCAACTAGAAGAAGTGGCCGGACCATCTAGAAGAAGTGGCCGGACCACCTAGAAGAAGTGCCGGACCAACTAGAAGAAGTGCCAGACCAACTAGAAGAAGTGGCCGGACCAACTAGAAGAAGTGCCAGACCATCTAGAAGAAGTGGCCGGAACCAACTAGAAGAAGTGGCCGGACCAACTAGAAGAAGTGGCCGGACCAACTAGAAGAAGTGGCTGAAATTATTATTATTATTTGGATTTGGATCGATTACTGAAATGACTGCTTACATCTTAACCCTGGGGCTTTTAAATATATAAGTTTACATTGCTGAGTTCATACGCTTTACATGTGTACCAGAAAATCTGCATCTACCTGCTAGATGTATACTAGAGCTGCGTCAACTGGTTAGAACGGTACCGAGGCCATACTGTCCACGCTGCACATGCAGACTTCCATCTATTCTCAGGAAAACAAATAGCCTTTCATACTTCCAAACAAACAAATGCCTAGTTTTACTGAGTGGCCTTTACAGGGGGCTCAATGCCCTTATTTTTACAATTTTCTCTCCATTTTCTGAAATGTCAGCTCTCCTATGAACAGTGTTTATCTAAGCATCTAATTCCTGCCACTGAAAGACAGACTGGTTACCAGCCTCCGTCTGTTTTAATAGAGTAGTTATGGAGGGATTGGCCTTTTTGGGGAGTTTGAACAGTGTTCTAGGGGCGCTCTGTCATTTCTCACTCTGTGACTTTTAGGAGCTTGTAACGGATGGTTTGCTGCCTTTTGCCTCCCTCACATTAAACTTAATATAGCATCACTCAAAGTAGCTCTGTAATGCACAAATAACAGGCAACCAGTTTAGAAAAAATGCATGGCTCTGGCAGCAGGATGCAGGAGACCTTTGGGTGAACCCCAAGTAGAGCCTTCTATTTCCTATTTATCTGACGGCTGGGATATGTCATATAAACATGTATGGAAAGCCAATAAAAGTGCTGATGTCTGGGTGGGGCTTCAGGGGATTGAACAGACTGGCTGCCACCTGGAAGGAGAGACTAGTCAGTTTAATCTAGAGCAGTGATTCTTAAAAAATGATGAAAAAAAATAGTCCCAAATCCTTAAAAGGCAAAAATTTTGCCCAAAGAAAAATCTGATTCATTAAGTATGGATTTATAAAGTGTTTAGTGTTTTAGCTACCAACACTGAACCGGCGTCTAAAAACCAAGCTTCCGTCGCTTGTGGGAAAGCTGGTGGAATTTTCATAGAACAAAAGAAATGAAAAGAAAATGAGCTACAGATGTAAAACATCTGCCATGCCTGTTCCGAGACTAGTTTATTTAAATAAAATATTCATTTATTTGATCACTTTCTTTAACTGGAAAAACCGCACAATAAACTTTATTTAGTTAATTTAATTTTAACTTTTGTTTTGAATGTAATTTTTTTCATCACTGCATCATTTTATTGATCAAATTTTCATTTGTTTCACTTTAAGTCCCCCATTTTCTTTGCTGGATTAAAATCTAATAGCAAGGCTTATACAAAAGTTCAAAGATGGGACCAGGTAACCTTCTGCTAACCATGGTTGCATGCTTCAGAAAAAGGCTACTGTTTTTTAATAAATTCAACATAGAGTCATGATCTATGGCTCTAAAGGAATGTTCCACCTGGGGCCATCCTGTCACCTGCAAGTCCACTGTCCCTTTTACTGACAGCACCATCATTTCTGTCTCCAAAGATTTCTGCATGTAAATGAAAGCTGATCAAATGGTGCACTTTGAAGTAGAATTATTTTATATGAACACACTACTTACACTATTTATAAAATATGGAGCTTCCACCTCACAACTCATTAGAAACATGCCAGCATCTATAGCCATCCCTGTCTGGTACAAAGCACAGCGCCACATCTGGTGTGATGCACTCGAGTCTTTGTGTGACAGAGCCTGTTGCATTTTGGCGATGTGGACAAATATTCCATGTTTTCTAAGTAGGTGGTGAAATTCCCTCATCCCCCCTCATGGATCCATTAAACTTTTTCTCAATAGCTTGTTGTTTATGCATCAATGCATCTTTAAAAATGAATGCGTTAATGCCGCAGACTAACCTCTTTGTATCAACATGTTTATGTTGACAGCCCTATTAGCATCAGTGTTGGCGATGCTAGCCCTTTATTTACTTGGTATTGGATCAATACCAGTATCTTCAGTATTGCCCAGCCTCAGTAAAACTATAGAACTGAGTCTTTGTCAGTGTTGTACTGTATAATGCACACACAGCTGCTTGCTATGCAGCCTTCCAGGCAACTGTTAACATCCCTGCAGGCACAGAAGAGCTTCTGAGCTGGAGGATTTTATCTGGGGAAGAACGGCTTTGAGTCATTACAGCCTCGTCTCGTCTTGTCTGCTGTGATCACTAAACCACTGAAAGTGTTTTCTGTATCTTGTAAATGTCTGAATAGACCTGAGTTTCCATGTTTATTTCTTTATGAATGAAACAGAAAGCCATCTGCCTGAAAAGTGACCATTTTACACATCTGCTGGAGGATCTCAGCAGTTTGGAGCCAAAAGCCCTTTTCCTTCATCAGTCACCGCCTCGCGACAAAGAGCAATTATGGTGAAAGCCTACGGTACCCGGGGGATAATATGTGTCTGTCAGCAGAGAAGAACTGTTGATTTAAAGAAGCCCCTGCAGGGTAAGCTAAGCTAGCATTAAAAAATCCCTGAACATTAGGCTGCATACGTTCAGCACTACACACTTCATTTTAGGTTTAATTGTGAGTGTAATTGTTAAAGTGCTGCAACAGGGGTCTGAATTCCTGTTACTAGCCTGCACAGCTTTGGATTAAACATCATAAACCAGGAATAAGGTAGAGCAGACACATTCAGAGGTAAATATTGGCGGATTTCATAACCAAAGTCAGGGCTGTTGCTAGCTGTTAGAGTAAGAAGTTGACAGTTTAAAGTTAACATTTTAAAGTTTCTCCCTTAAGGATGGGTAATGATTTGCGGTCTCACCCACCCTGCAGAGGACAGGATGTGGTGGTCACAACTCTGTGTGATAAGGGTCATAAAGTGTTGTATGCTGATGTGTTTCCCTGTTTGAAATTTGCGAGAACGTTGCTTGCTCTACTGAAGTGTGATAGCTGCTCAATAAAAAGGGTGCACTGGGGTTGAGACTTCGGAGTTGACACCAGACACTCTCTGAGTGTTGAACCACCGTCTCTCCCCATCGCGATGAAGCTGACTTCACTCTGAGTTCTTTGTGTCTTATTTTATGATAGAAAAATACCCATCATTTTTGGTGCCGTGACCCGGATCCCAACATACCCATTCGTTGACAGGAGGAGGCCTGAACACCGAAACCCGCGCGGGCAGCCATCATCAGGACGGCTGAGAGGAAAGACCTGACGACTGAATTGTCTAACAGGCCGGTGATTTACTTCATGCTCATCCTGCCAGCGGTGGATTGACGGGATCCGTGACTGAGGAGGACACCGAACCCGGAGTGAGTATAAGCAAGAGAGTGACGCTAGGGAAAGAAATAACAGACGCCAGGTTAAACCTGGGAGCAGTCTTTGTTATAACACGCCAGATTAAATCTGGTGCAGTGTTGGTAAAACACGCCAAGTGGTTCCTGGGAGCAGTGCTATAGACGCCAAGTTTTTTCTTGGGAGCAGTCACTTAGTGCGCCAGACTAAGTCTGGGAGCAGCACTATAGAACACGCCAGAAATTTTCTGGGAGCAGTGTAAATACGCACGCCAGAGAACCCTTGGGAGCAGTGTTAAAGGTAAAGCGTCTGAAAGAAGGCACAGGGACAGAGCCTAGGCAGAAGTGTGTGTGAGTGAGTGACTGTGAGAGTGAGTGCTCGAAGTAGATTTGACTGAAGCATCGCACTGGTGGAAACCTGACGGTGATAACACAAGCCAGTGGTCTGGTGAAGTAGGTCAATTTACCTCTCGAGATTAAGGTCATAATTTCATAACACAACGCAGACCCAATATGGGAAACAGTGAATCTTCAGTCGCCTTAGAGGGCGATGTGAAGTACATGAATCAGAGGAATCCGGATAACGTCAAGTTTCTGGAAAAATGGGTCCCCAAATATGGGGTGACAGGGAAGTTGAAGGTAGATGAGTGGCAGACAGTAGTAGATAAGCTGGAAGCAAGTGTAAGTGGTAAGACTGGTAAGAAGGCAGATAAGAAAAAGAAGGAGCTTGAGTGTGCGCACAGGTGGTTAGAGGAGTCTAAGATTCGCAGGGATAATATTAGAAAGTCTAAAGAAAGGAAGAACGGCGAAGAGGCTGCTATGGCAGCTTTTGTAAGACCTGGTGATAACGAGACCGGTCCCGTCTACCCAAGGAGATGGGACCAACCTGTTCAGCCCGCACCAGGCCCCTCGGGTGGAGCTGCTTCGGCCACCCAGGGTACTCCCAGAAGAGGCAGACTACCACCTACTCTGACCCCGACCTCGTCCCCGCTTGCATCTCTTACTGCTCCACCAGTAACAGATTCACCTAAACCAGGCCCGGCAACCCCGTTATATCCGGTGCTGCCACCTGCATATGACTTAAGACCGTCAGATAGTGTGCGCCCACCAGCCAGATACACAGAGACTTTCCCCATGATTCAGGTTCCTAATCCTAATCCTGAGGCAGCTGACAGACACATGTATGTGTTCAGACCATGGACTCTTGAAGAAGCTGCCAAAGCAGTAGCAGGTGTGACTCCTCCTCGTGAGAATCCTGATGACTGGGTCCAGGACATAACTGACATTATACATTCCTACAGACTGAATGCTCACGAGGCAGGAGAAGCTATGATGTCCTCTTTGGGGAAAGACTGGGGCAGAGTGAGAGGAGATTATACAGGCAGAGATGCGGTAGGAGCAGTTAGCCCCTACCCAGCAGATGGTGACATAACTGGAGCCTATAAAACTCAGTTAGATGCACTTTTTGACCGTGTGCGTGTTGCCTTTAAGAAAATGGCTAATTACAGCCACCTTGCAGCTGTAAAACAGAAGCCAAATGAAGAAGTGGATGATTTCCGCATACGGTTTGAGAAAGAATTCAAAATACACAGAGGCATTCTCTATCAAATCAAACTTTATTTATATAGCACCTTTCATACATAAAAATAGCAACTCAAGGTGCTTTACAGATAGTAAAATCCCCCAGAACCCCAACCCAATAGCAGCAAGCCCACACTAGGTGCTCCCCTCACGTCCTCAGGCAGGCTGTTCCACATACTAGGGCCGTAGAAATAAAAGGAGGACTCGCCGTGGGTTTTTGTTTTTTGATATGATACTGACGAAAAAGGCCCGTATCAGCAACAGCTTAAAACAGCCCTGTTGGACAAGATGACATATCAACAGGAAACAGGTTTGCAGATGCAACTGCGAAGCAAGCAGCAGCAGGGCAATTTGGGGTCAATGATCTCTACTCTGCTGAGCAGCAGCAGGGGGTCTTTATTGACCACACGGTGCTGGGTGACATGCAGGAAGCAGCGTCAAAGACAGAGAAACAACTCTGGCTCACTAAAGGAGCAGCTACAAGTCAGATAACAGGACTTTATGAACTGAATGGTAAACCTGTTCTCCCAAAATCTTTATTTAAAGCAGCTGCATTGGTGACACATGGTGTATGTCATGTGTCAACAGGGGGGATGAGTGACATTATAGAGAAGCAGTTCACAGCCTTTGGATTAAAATCTTACTTAAAAAACTTTTGTAAATCCTGCATGATCTGTATTAAACATAACCCACAACATGAGACCACAGAGGGGCAGGTTCCCTGAACCAAAATATCCTTTTCAGACACTCCACATGGACTTTATTGAACTAAACCAGAGCGGACCACATAAATACTGTCTGGTAATGATTGATGCTTATTCTAAATGGGTTGAAATAGTCCCAGCTAAACATGCTGATGCACTGACTGTGGCAAAAGCTATTTGTAAACACATTATACCTAACCATGGTATTCCAGAAATAATCTATAGTGACAATGGACCACACTTTGTGAACAAACTAATCTCAGACATGGCAGAACACCTCAAAATGACTTTGAAAAATCACGTGCATACCATCCTCAAAGTGCCGGATTAATAGAACGGACAAACGGTACAGTTAAATCCAGACTGAAAAAGTGTATGGAAGAAACTAAAAAGCCTTGGCCAGAATGTTTGGATTTAGTAAAGTTATACATGAGAATAACCCCTTCTGACAAAGGATTAACTCCTTTTGAGATCATTCATGGCAGACCTTACAGACTACCAGTGTTTTCTAAAGACTTACAGCATGCTAATGATGAAAACACTTTAGCAGACTACATGAGGAAAGTTCTGCAGCAAAAAGATGTAATCAATGCAAGTTTATTGCCCTCCGATTATATTCCCTTACAGGACCTTCCTGAGCTGGTGAAACCAGGAGACTGGGTCTTCATTAAAGTCATCAAGCGCAAAACCTGGTCCAGTCCACGGTGGGAGGGGCCCTACCAAGTGCTGCTGACAACGCCTACGGCAGTCAAGATAGCAGAAAGACCCAGCTGGATACATCTCAGTCACTGCAAACTTCTGAGTGCAAAGTAAGGCTGCTGTGAGTGGGGGAAGGAGGGCTGTGATTAAAACCCACAGCCTCTGGCTACAAATGGGGATTATCTTTTAGTGATAATTCGTATCAACGCCAGTGAAGAAACCAACGGATCCCATTTCACCTTAAGCAGCACCTTTAACTCAGAAACCAGCACAAATGGAGGATCTGGAGCAGAGACGTAGACCAAGGCGTCACTGCTGCTGGACCTACGCGTGCGCTGTGACTGTAGCATGTCTCACCACCTTGTCCTTTGCATTATTCTTGCTGTGGCCAACAATCTACAGATGGTTCTACCCTGCACCGCTACCGGAAACAATGATCAAAAGGTATGTGCACCATCATGCACACCTGTGGAAAGATCATAACCCCTTGGAGCTACAGGACATCAACCTCTGGTATGCGTATGCCAAAATGTTGGCCGCCTTGAAGAACCAGACTGACTGCTATGTTTGCTCAGTCATACCAAAGTCATCCAGCCAACCTGACCTGTATGCACGAGCCATGACCTACTGTGATGCCATATGTTTTGCTTATCTCACAAGCAGAGGGTACAACCCGTACCGTTTCGGGGGATGTGACTGCCGCAAGACACAGTTTAACATCTCTCACCTCTAAATCTTTGTGGCCCGCAGAGGTCGCCTTCCTCAGGGTGATCCACCACCTGCTGTATCTACATGCCTGATGAAGTTAATGGAGATGTAGCGCAGGCAATGGCTGGCCTGCAGAATCTCAGGGACAGTATGGCTGCAGATCGTGCGCCACCCCCTGAGTGGGGTTTCTGGTCATGGCTTACTAGTGGACCATGGTGGACTGTGATATTAAGGGTGTGTGCTCCATTCCTATCAGTATTGATTCTGTTTTGCATTCTGATTTCTTGTGTGATTCCATGTCTTAAATCCATGATTTCTCAAGCAATTTCACATGCTTATGCGCAACAACTTATGTTGTCACGGGAGTATGCTCCACTCCCAGTTGATGCTACAGACACAGGTCTGTAATGTTCACTGTTATGATGCCTGTATTGAAAATGTGAAGACAAGTGATGCAGTCTGATGCTTTGAAAAGTGGACTTCGTTTTATATTTGCATTTCTTCACATATTTTTGATTTATGTTTTTGATTTATGTTTGGTTTATGCTTGGAATTGATAACTTTAAATGTCAAACAGGAGGGAAATGTTAGAGTAAGAAGTTGACAGTTTAAAGTTAACATTTTAAAGTTTCTCCCTTAAGGATGGGTAATGATTTGCGGTCTCACCCACCCTGCAGAGGACAGGATGTGGTGGTCACAACTCTGTGTGATAAGGGTCATAAAGTGTTGTATGCTGATGTGTTTCCCTGTTTGAAGTTTGCGAGAACTTTGCTTGCTCTACTGAAGTGTGATAGCTGCTCAATAAAAAGGGTGCACTGGGGTTGAGACTTCGGAGTTGACACCAGACACTCTCTGAGTGCTGAACCACAGTCTCTCCCCATCGCGATGAAGCTGACTTCACTCTGAGTTCTTTGTGTCTTATTTTATGATAGAAAAATACCCATCACTAGCCATTCACTGCAAACACACACCCTCTTTTCATATTTTCCAGTGCAGGTTGTTTTTAAGGCATCATTTTCATTTACTACCATTTTAAGTCATTATGGACAGAAATATCTATTTCTGAAAAAAAAAAAGAAAAAAAAAAAACAACTATCAAACAGTCCAATTATTTAAAAGATTTTTAATTTTTAAATGGCAGTTTGATGACTTGCTGTCACTGTTGTTGTCTTTTATGACAAAAGTGTCTATTAAGTCAAATTAAACCCACATTTTAAAATCTAACAACTATTACAAAACAGTTATGTCTTCTGGAATTTTAGGGTTTCATTTTATTTATTATTTTTATTTCGTTATCCACTAAACAACAGCCAGACTGAGAGAATTTTTTTTTTGCCCAAATAGACAAAATTGTCAAAGATGGATGGATGGATAGATGAATGGATGGATGGATGGTTCAGTGGGTGGGTGGGTGTATGGATGGATGGATGGATGGGTCAGTGGGTGGGTGGATGGATGGATGGATGGATGGATGAATGGACAGCGTCCAGTCTGCTGTCCACCTGCTCACCCAAGTATATTTAGCTGTCCACAACCTCAACCTCCTTACCAGAATCCTGATGGGCGGGTGTGCAGGTTTCCTCCTCCTAAAAGTTAATAACCATTCCCTTCATCTTGTCCACATTCAGGAGACAGTTCCTGCTGCTCCAGTCCACAAAGTGGTTCACCAGTTCCCTGTAGTTCTCCTCCTTTTTTTTTACCCTGTCCTGTCCAGCATCCTAACATACAGAACGGTGGTCTATGTGCCATATTTTGCTGGACAGATTTTCACTACCAAGGGAGACACGGCATTATATACATGGCTGCCCTTGATGTTTTTATTATTTTTATTGTAATCTTATTTTCTTTAGTCTTTATATTTCAGTGCCGAACCTGACAGGAAGATACTGTAGAAGAAGTAGGAAAAAAAAATAAAAGAAAATAAAAGAAGAAAAGGACAGGATTAAAATGTGTAACAGTTGTCTAGGCTGCCTAAAACACATCACAAAAAAACAATATAAACTACCACAGTACTACATGATACATGATGATATGGAAAACGTACAGTAGTCATCAAATGTACCTGCAGAGAAACGTACCAACACACAAACATCTAGTCAGAATAGAATAGAAATACTTCATTAATCCCTTCGGAGAGCCCTCAGGGAAATTTGGGAAGCAGACGGAGAGACGAGCACGTTTGTGAGCATGCACGTGGCAACGTGCATGTGTGGTCATGCAACAAGGAAGAAAAGTGTGTTTGCAAGGGGGCCGTGATCACACTGCACCCCGAAGCATCAGTGGGGAACGGGGGGAGCCCGAGGCCCCAAAGGCCCAGCAGGTCCACAGAGCACCAAGCCCAGGATGGCCAAAGCAGACAGAGCAGCGGCTCACTCAGACCAGAGGAGAGGGGCCCCCAGACCGGAGCGCCCTGGCGTGACGGGGCAGGGGCACAGGGCAGCACAGGGCGACAGTGAGCAGGCCCAGTGGGCACCGGATGCAGAGGTGTGGGTCGCAAGGAGGGCAGGCACCCCACAGGTCCAACGGCCACCCATCCCCTCCGGCAGAGCCCCGTCCAGGAACCCGACAGGGCCCGACCGCCCCAGACAAAACCACTGCCAACCCAACACCAAAGCTATGCACCCCAGGGACAAGAACGTGTCCGCAGCTCTTTACCCCAACCCTTTCCCACTCACCCACCCCCTTTACTCTACACTAATGCCACCTAGGTCACCCAGTAAACAAAGTTTAGGACATGCAGGAATGTTACATCTAACCCATGTTGATAAATCTTCACAAACCTTGTTCCAGAACTTCTGGACAGGTGCACAAAGCCATAAAGCGTGTAAGTAATCATCTGCTGTGTTACCTGTGCACTGTGTGCAGATATCTGAGTGATTAAGACCCATCTTGAACATCCTTTGTCCTGTGTAATGCGTTCTTTGAAGAACTTTGTATTGTATGAGTTGTAAATTTGGGCTGTCTGTCATATTAAAGGCATTAAGACATATTCGTAGCCAAAATGGTTGAATAGGATTGACGGATAAATCTTTCTCCCACTTCAAAGTAGGTAGGGCAGGGCTATTCAATTCGGTCCTACGAGGGCCGCAATCCAGCAGGTTTTCCATGTATCCCTGCACCAACACACCTGAGTCAAATTAGGTGGCTCTAACAGCCAATCAGGTTCTACACAATGACTCATTAATTTGACTCAGGTGTGTTGGTGCAGGGATACATGGAAAACCTGCTGGATTGCGGCCCTCGTAGGACCGAATTGAGTAGCCCTGAGGTAGGGAATTTGAATCATCTATTTTTAGCATTAATCTGTATATTTTTGAAAGTAATTTGGGGGTACAGAGGTCCATAAAATCTGCTACTATTGGAGGAAGTTCCAGGTCTGTTCGATGAAGGGGGAATTTTGTGTGTATTATGGTTCTGAGTTGTTGATATTCTAAGAATCTGTTGCTGTTAATCCCATATTGTGATGAGAGTGTATTAAAAGATAAAATATTTCTGTTATGGATAATATGTTAAAAGTATTTAATTCCTTTGTTAATCCATTGGTTAAAGTTTAGCATATTTTTGTTTAGTAGAATATCAGGATTGTTCCAGATGGGTGGGAGTTTACATGGTTTTATTGAGGAGTTGTTTTTTTTTTAGAAATTCCCACCAGGCTGTCAGAGAAGTGCTGATGTTGACACTTTTGAAGCACTTTTGCTTTTTTATACTTAAGCTGAAAAAAAGATCAGAAATTTCCAAATTGTCACTAAATGTTTGCTCTATATCTATCCACAGGTCATCTAGTGGACTAGGTTTGAGCCATTTTAGGACGTATTGCAAGGGGGGGTTGGGGGGGGGGAGGTGCAACGGTGTTAAAGATCCTTATGAGTGTTTTAGTTTTATTTTGTTCTGTTTTGATGCGTAAAGGCTCATTTTGTTTTTAACATGCATTAGTTGAATTGGGCTTAAATTTCTTAATCACGGTAAGCACATCTCATAGCCGTTGGCATGAAAAGGGCTTTATAAATATAAGAATATAAGTTTGATTTGATTTGATTTAGTAAGGTCGGCCAATCATTGTACATTATAATAAACACACACTGTAATCAATTGCATGTAAAAATACAGTTGGACTTTTCCATGCATCCCTGCACCGACACACCTGACTTAAACTAATGAGTCATTGTTCAGATCCTTATAGGCTGTTGGATCCATTGAATTTGAGTCAGGTGTGTTGGTGCAGGGATGCATAGAAAACATGCAGGATTGTGGCTCTTGAGGACCGACGTTGGCCAACCCTGACGTACAACATTGTTCTGTAAATTTGCATTATTATTATCAGTTACATTATGGGATGTTGTAATGGTCACCAGTACTGTTGGCAGTGGGCTGCGGATGGGCAAGGAGAGGAGAATTACACCGGGTAAATGACTTACTCTATTCAAATTTATTATTTTACTATTTTACTCCTAGTTTGTGACAACTTTAGGGGTCCATAAAAGTAACATTATTAGCCTATTACTGTTTTTTTCTCTTTGCTAACAGGGTTAGCTTAGCAGTTAACGTCATATCAAGAGATCTTTAGCTCCCATGGAGGATCTTATTTAGCTTGAAAATTTGGCTGATGTGTCCGGTTTGAATCAATACTATAGCCGTTTATGTCATGTTTCACGGTCTATTGTGTTGTGGAAGTATGAATACATCAGAGTTGGAAAACAACAGGTGCAGTTGCCCTGGTCAGCACAATATTAATAGTATGACATTATAACATGATATCAAAGTGATGTCAACTAATTATCAGTCAGCCCTAAAAGGCTGTGTGTGTGTATACAGAAATAGTGACAGGCAGGCTATATAAGCTTGAAGAAATGAATGTACGTGGTCTTTTGTCCTGAAGGGGTGTCCCCCTGGTCGGCCGAATAAAGGATCATTAAAGACCTCTGTCTGCAGACTCTTAATATCAGCAGCCCTTTTGATAAAGAATTTATCTACAACATTTGGCGAGCCAGCCAGTTAACCGCTGGGGCCGGACGTGTGCGCCGTTTCGACTCACCGCTCAAGGAGGTAAGCCCCATTTTAAATCCTTCTGGGTGAAGTGAGCCGAGGCGGAGGGCCGTCCTGGCTACAAGTTGAACTTAGTTATACGGCTGCTGTGACTCTGCTGATAGATAAATTTGTGCGCACAAATAAAGTAGCTTATGAGGACCTTACCAGAAGTAGCTGGAAGGAAGGTCAGTTTTAAGGAGATATTAAGTAGTTTTTGAGGAGCCCACCAGCTAGTGGGAAGGGGCTCAGTTTAAGGAGATATTAAGTAGTTTTTGAGGAGCCCACCAGCTAGTGGGAAGGGGCTCAGTTTAAGGAGATATTAAGTAGGTTGAGGACCTCACCAATTAGTGGGAGGGGGGTCAGTTTTAAGGTGTAATATTTCAGGGCCCTATCAAAACCTCGGCGTTACTGGACGCGGTCGCCCGGGAACTTTGAGAGGAGGGTCAGTATAGCGGCGAAAGAAGTAATTGGCAACAAAAATAGTAGTGAAAGTGAAGTAAAAGTGAAAATGATGTGAAGGCACCGATCGATCCGTTTTGAGTTCAAATTTAGTAAAGAGTTAAATACAGGACTCACAAGATTTCGAGCTATATGCTGGTCTTGTATGGAGCCAGTTAAGGAGTTTGAGTAGCTTATGACCAGGATCATAAGGAAAAAGGGTGCAAAGATCGATCAAATATCTGATCCTAAATTAAACAGAGCCAGTAGTGAAAGGTTTAAGCTCTGTAAACCCGGGAAATCTGCGTAAAAGGGGCTTAGCGCAGTACAGCTGTGAAAAACTTTGTTGCAACATTAAATAACGTACGTAGAAAAAAAAAAAAAAAAAAAAAAAAAAAAAAAAAAAGAGGAAGAAAAAGACTTTAAAAACTGACTTTTGACATATCCCTCCCTTTGACTGTTCTTCTATTCTCAATAAGAGTGATATGACAGCTGATATCTTGTGTGTGTGTGTGTATGAAGCGGATAGGAATGGGTGTCTGAGTGAGCTGAAAATTGTCTTTTGACTGCCTTACCCCTCTAACGGAAAGTAAACTTGTGACTTCTGTGTGAAAAAATAAGGGAGAAGTTTTAAACTGGTTGTTGACCGTCACTTCCCTTCTTACTAAGGGTAATATAACAGCTGATGACTCCTTTGTGTGTAAACTGCCAAGTGTGTGAGTAAGGCGCGCCTGAGCGAAACTTGAGACGAGTGTGTGTGTATGTGTAAGTGATCAAAGCAGCTGCTGGGAATACTGAAAAACTTATGCATGAAACAGAGGCCTCTGTTGAAGTGATATTGCATGCTGCATGTTGGAAAAATTAATCTGTATTGCAGTGCATAAATTGACTCGTTCCCCAACTCACAAAATAGTGGTCTGGTGAAATCTGACACTAAGCTACTTGCTAACGCGCATAGACACAAGCACTGACAAAAATAAAATAGTGCTCTGCTCTTGTGCAGCTACAAGGATGTAATCTGTACTATTATAACTGTTAAAATAAGACCGCTGAACTCTTTTGGTTTCCTTCCAACAGAACACGACTCCTCCCATTGGACCGACGCCTAGAAACAGGAAACGGAGCTGCGGCGCACCCAAGTGGTTTTCGTTTGAGTTGCATGATTATCATATTGTATTAAAAGCAGGGTTGATTAAATAGGATAACAATGAGTACGCCACAGGCTGTTGTTTGTATCCGTCACCCCCACAGGATGAAAGAGATTCAACATATGTCTGAGAAATGGTGCAAGAGGACAAAAAATTTGATAGATCCATGGCCTGTTACAGGAAGCTTTGACCCACAGATTTGTGAATTAATGCAACATCGCATTGAGGATTATAAAGCTGGAAATAATTCTAAGAAACGACAAAAGAAGCGAGAGCTTGAGTTGGAAATTTTAAACTTATTTAGGATCAGCAAGCCAATTAAACGAAATGTCAAAACGATTCTGTCTTTCACGGATAGTCCGGGGGAAACTGAAAACTGTACTAATGCAGAACTTTTCCCAAATTTAACAGGAACATTAAAA
This sequence comes from Melanotaenia boesemani, assembly GCF_017639745.1. Taxonomy (NCBI): domain Eukaryota; kingdom Metazoa; phylum Chordata; class Actinopteri; order Atheriniformes; family Melanotaeniidae; genus Melanotaenia; species Melanotaenia boesemani. Next base: position 32,457,172 of record NC_055699.1, read on the forward strand.
TAGATGGGAACTTTAATCTTGATGACAAGATTCAAGGGGTACCAACTAACGCTGGCACAACGGGAAATGTAAGTAATATTCATAACAGGTCAACTGCTGCTTTAAGGCTGGATTCCACAGATGCATTGGCCCAACCGGACACACCTAATTCTAAACAGAGAAGTTCGCCACCGGGCACAACAGAGACACAGCCACAGGTAGGGGGGCATTCAACATCCATACATTCTCCTCCAGTAAAACAGGAAACTCCCCCACACATGACAATTCCAAAATATTGTAGTACACAGCGACGTCAGACTGGAATCATTAATTGTTACCAGGATCGAACCGAATTGGCTCGGAAAGGTAAGACAGATGATAGCTTTTGGATGAACTTAGGACCACGTCAGCAAGATTTACAACGTGAGTTGGGTCGTAGCCAGATAGTTGAGATGGAACAGGAAATAGATGATTTAAATGAGGAGGTGGAAGAGGGGGCGACTTCAAGGGGCGGAGTTTCCATGCCTGCATGCTTGCAGAAACCCGGCACGTCCACAGGGGTCCCTAGAGACGAATATGATTTAAGATACAGGCCTAACATCAGACCTCCTGACAGATTGAGGGGGGGGGAGTTCCCAATTCTGATAAGGGGAACAAGGGCTGATTATCATCCTTTTTCAGCTCGGGACCTGACAGGTTTGGTCTCAGAGCTCCCTCAAATATCCGCAGGAGGAGGCAAGTGGATTAAGGCTTTGGAATCAAACACGGCTGGAACATTTCTCTCACTGGGTGACATCAAAGCTGTCCTCGCTCAGGTGTTGGGGTTGTCTAAAATGCAGCAGTTTTTCAGAGACAATGAACTGGACTGGATTTTGAGTGAAAGGGCAGATGGAACAGAATTAGCAGCTATAAGGGGGTGATTTGGCAAGGAATACGCAAACAGTACCCTAATAAAATTGATGTTGATGCTTTGAAAGGGGAACCTCTGAAGGACGACCAGAACCCAGCAGCATACATCGATACACAGTTAAAAAGGTGGCGTCAAGAGTCTCAGAAAGATGTGGAAAATGATCCTATTTTGCTCACTCTTTTCAGAAATGCAGTCATCGATTCAATGCCAAAGGATGTCAGCAGACGTTTGGAGGATGTCGTTGGTCTAACATCTATGCCAGCGCAACAGTTCCGTGATCATGTGGTTCATGCAGTAACCCGATACAGGAAAGACCTAACTAAGACTTCTGAACAGGACCTCCAGATTCAAAGGAAGCTGGCACAGATGCAACTAAATGATTTGCAAGGCAAGCTGAAAGAAAAGGTTCAAGCTGTTGTGTTTTCAGATCCAGGTGCGGGTCAGACTGCTGGAGTTCCTGAGTCAACACAGGCCGCTAGGGGTCCCCAGCCGTTCCGCCCTTCATACCCAAGGCTTGGTACTCCCTCGTCTGGGGCGTGGCAGGGATCCCTCCGCTGCTGGTATTGTGGAATGTTTGGACATTTTGCAAAGGCTTGCCCACGTTTTATGCCCCTCCCAGCAGGTGGTCCTGGAAGAAACGGAGGCGTCCCTAGAAGAGGTGGAGCCCTGGGTGGCCCACGACCAAGACCCTCTCAGTTTTAGGGGGGTCCCGAGGATCCTGCGGGTAAAGGTTCGTACCCATTGATTATGCATACACGCACCGACCCCATGATAAATGTAAAAATTGAGGATCGACAGGTCCAAATGATGATTGACACGGGGGCGACCCATTCATGCATACAGGGATCCCTTGCCAAGAACCTTCCCATGTCAAACAACTTTGTGAAGACAGTAGGATTCTCGGGAAAAAGTCAATTGGTTCCTATTACTGCTCCCATAAAAATGAAAGTAGGTAATGATGAAATTAAAATACCCATTTTGGTCTCGGACCAAACTCCTGTCAATCTGTTAGGAAGAGATGCACTTTGTAAATTGGGCCTCAAAATTTTATGTTCCCCTTTGGGAATATATGTGGAAAGTTGTGGATTAAACCTACAAATGAATGCCCAAGCAGAACCAGCAAATGTTTATTGGCTGGGGAACATAGAGGGGCTTCTGGGTTCGGAGTTGGAAAAATGGAAGGCATGCATAAAGGCCTGGGCCCCTGAAGGTTCTCCACCAACCTTACCTCCTCACTGTACAATGTTCTTTGATCCATCAGCCAGCCCAACCTTTCAGGATAGGTGGGAAAAGGAGACGGATGGAGTGATGGTTAAAATACAGGCTCCATATATCCTGATTGGAGGCCAAGGCGCAGCATTAAAGGTAAACCACAATACCTTTATTGATAAATGGTACTGTGTTACTCAATCCTTACCACACCTTACACTGTTGGTAAACCCAGGATACCATTCAAGGGACCTCGGTCCGATGGTAAGAACTGCAGAGCATTTAACATGGAGAAGTGCAGACAGCCCATTAATCTCTCTTTCAGATGATGGATCAATGTTAAGGATTAGGTGTGATCTGTCATTACAAGCAACACCTCAGATGGTGGTGCTACCAGGAAAAAACATAATGATGACATGCAAAACCAACCCCCTTGGATTTAACAGTGATCTGGAAACTGATATTTTAACACAGGTTCCGGACCAACTGTGGTCCAGACATGAGACGGATGTGGGACTGGCAGTTTCAGCCAGCCCAGTTACTGTCAAATTAAAACCAGGTGCAGTCTTACCTTGGCGGCCACAATATAAACTTAATCCCACAGATGAAGAAGGGATTGGAATCCTAATTGATGGGTTTTTAAAAATAGGAGTGCTGATTGAGATTTCTAGTCCTTGTAACACCCCAATTCTTGCAGTTCTAAAAGCAGATAAATCAAAGTACCGACTGGTCCATGATCTAAGGGCAATCAATGCCATTCTTGAAGATGTCGCTGCAGACTTCGCAAATCCTCACGCACTGTTGAATGCCATCCCTACTAAAGCTAAGTTTTTTACAGTAGTGGATCTTTGTTCAGCATTTTTCAGTATCCCTCTGGCAGAAGAGTCACGATATCTGTTTTCGTTTACCTTTAGAGGTCGACAATACAGCTACGCCAGAATGCCCCAGGGACTGACGAGCAGCCCAGCGTGGTTTGATCGCGTGGTGAGTCAGGATCTACAGGAGCTGGATTTGAGCGGCGTCCTAATCCGGTATGTAGACGATATATTGATTTGTTCAGACACCATTGAAGATTGTCAGCGCGACTCGATCAAAGTACTGCAGAGACTGGCAGAATGTGGACACAAAGCTTCTCGGACGAAACTGCAATTCTGCCAGCCTCAGGTGGAATTCCTTGGTAGAGTAATCTCCCATGGAACAATAGCTCTGTCTCCTGACCACCTCAAAGGCATAAGTCGAGCACCGCGTCCACAGACATGCGCGCAACTAATGACCTTTTTAGGTATCACAGGAAAAATCAAAAATCAGATGGTAAACCTGTTCGGCATGGGAAACAGATTATGAAGTTGATCTCGGCCATGATGCTTCCACATCGATTGGCCATTATCAAGTGTCCTGCTCATCGAAAAGACAACTCCATCACCACAATGGGAAACAATGCGGCAGACGAAGCTGCAAAGCACGCTTCAGGTTGCAAGGTCGCCGTCTTGGCCCCAGCTGTGGAGTTGGAACCATCTGTCACACCCGACGATATCACACTAATGCAAGCGCTTGCCAGCGCGAGTGAACAAAACATGTGGGAAAAAAGGGGTGCTACAAAAGATGGGCGAGGGTTATGGCGGTCACATACCGGCCTGATTGTCGCTCCAATCTCACTTTTGTCTCTTTTAATTCCAGAGTGTCACAAACCAGACCACTGTGGGCGAGATGAGGTGATACACCGAATACAACAACAGGGTTATTGGGCGCCGTACTTGCAGGCATTGGTGACGGATGCGCTTAATCGGTGCGAGATATGCTCGCAAAATAACATTCGAAAAGGTATTGTCACCCCCACAGCGCGAATACCTGTCCCGGAAGGCCCGTTTCGTCATCTGATTTTAGATTTTGTGGACATGTTGGTCCCGGTACACGGTAAGCGCTACCTTTTGGTGGTTTTTGATCATTTCAGTCGTTGGGTGGAGGCCACTCCATCAAAGGACATGGGGGCGGGAACAGTCATAAAGTTCCTGGTCCGTGAGGTGATCCCTAGGTTTGGCTTGCCGTCCATCCTTTCATCAGACTCGGGACCAGCATTTATCAACAAGGTCTACAAAGGCGTTCTACGCCAGCTCGGAATCAAAGTCCGTCACGGAAGTATCTACACTCCCTCCAGCCAGGGAGGGGTGGAACGAGTGAATGGCACACTTAAAGCAAAAATTAATAAGATTTGTGCATGTACTGGTTTGCGGTGGCATGACGCATTACCGCTGGCCCTAATGAGTTATCGCATGCAAGCTCATCGGGTCACACATTTGTCTCCTCATGAAATGTTAACAGGTCGTCCCATGCCGGGCCCCCAGTTTCGGGGTCCTTTTTAAGGGGCCCCCGCTGGAGCAGTTGGAGGAGGAGCTGCACAGTTATATGAAACAGTTGTCTGCTATCCATAAAGCAATTTATTTTCAGGAAAAAGCGAACGAGCCAAAACCTGTCTCTGTGACATCTGGTCCAGTGGTGCCCGGGGATAAGGTGTACATTAAGGAGTTTCGAAGAAAGTGGAACACTCCTAGACGCCGGGGTCCTTACACGGTGGTCCGTGCCACACCGACTGCGGTCCAGGTCGAAGGGAGCGTCGCTTGGCATCATCTGAACCATTGTTCGTTGGCACCTACGACCAACAACTGCAAAACGGGCCCTGGGGACTGGTCGGATTGTGCAGCGTTCTCAAATGACCAGTCCCCCAAAAGGGGAAGTATCGCTTCGCATGCAGCTGACGAAGATAGTCCTGTCAGGACAGATTCAGAGTTGCCGCCCGATGATGTTGAGTTTGACATTCCTTTGGTTTCTTCTTCTGGGCGGGACAGGGATCTCGGCAGGGACAATTCAACCAATCCGGACCCAAAGCAACAGCCACCACGTCGTCCCATCACCAGGGCCTTCTCAAGGAAACAGAAGGGCAACAGCGCAACGAGGGAGCGCCGACCTCGGTGACCAAGGGGAGTACGACTCACATGCCAAATGCCGTTATCAGTCAGGTCTCTTGCCGGCATGCACCCGCACACATCTACACACTACCCGTGGCTCAGTATTTCAGACAGATGTTGCCCTTTTGGCACAACATAGGCGGAAAGTAAGATCAATTAAGGAACAAGATGTAGAGGGGCATAACATTCCAGTGAATCCTGGGATGGATGATAAAAGCGGTGCTCAGGGAGGAGAGGCTTTGGGGTCCAGACTAGAACCTCTGGACTCAGACTTAAGTGTGTATGTTCCTACAGCTGCACCGACCAGACAATGGGGTGTTCACTTTGTAGAGGAGGAGTCCACTCCCCCTCTAGCTGTGGTTCCAGCCCAGGAGCCGGATAAGGTTGGTCTTGTAACAATCACTACTCCACGCCCACAGGCCGGAATAGGTAACCATCAGTCAGTACCAGGGGGACTGGGGTATGAACACTTAGCACGTATAACATCCTTAATGGTTGACCAGGTATGGGCAACCATCAGTCAGTACCAGGGGGACTGGGGTATGAACACTTAGCACGTATAACATCCTTAATGGTTGACCAGGTATGGGCTGCTGCATGGAACACACTGGAAGGTCTATTGGAGATTGGGAAGGTTGTAAGTTCTTACCAGACCACAGTTAACACCCCTGTTGTGAATAAAGTTGATTTTACACCTGAACCGCAGCCCACCGTGGTTACTGATGGCCAACCAGACAATGGGGTGGTTGAGTCATTCACCCTTCCCCATCAAGGGTTAGATACTTTGGTAAATAGTTATCATGATAAAACATTAAAGGGGGGGGGAGGTCAAGAATGTAAAGGGGCAACCGGAAGTACGAGGGTTTAGACCTAGTGAAGATTACTTATGGAAGGAAGCGATGGCCAATACTTGGTATCGCTGGGCTTGGCTGTCAGTAAAGGAAATGACATCGGAGGAATGCTCTTGAGGATAAGTACAGCTCTTGGGAGTGTGCCCAGGAACAACGCCGGGTGTGTGAAGAGGAAGCGTTCAAGTCTACAACGACGAATGCTTTCTTCGGGCTCCCGATGTGTGGTATGAAGTGTAGATTACTTTATGGGGCCCAGAGGATGCATGGTTATTTGAATAAATATAGGGGTTACAAAATCCAGGAATTGTGTGAACCATACCAGGTGGCAAATACCGCCATGGCCCCTCCCACGGTTTACGAGGTGGACTATAACGCCGCATACGAGTGTTTTGCCAGCGGAGGATTTCTCCAGCAAAATGGGATAATGGTGGGGAACACGACGGTAAGATGTAATGTCACATGGGTATTATCATGGTTCCCAGAGTCTGGTGTGTCTCCTCTCTTCATAACTAAAGCAGTATGGTTTGAAAACCCGGAGCCCCCACATCAGGACTGTCAGAATATGTCTATCACGGTTCCAACCCTATTTTGGTTCGGAGACCAATCACATGCGGTCGCTGATAGCTTCTGGTTATGTGGAAATAATCTGCTACGAAGCACCCTACCCCCCTCTTGGGTGGGGTTGTGTGCTACTGTTCGCTTAAAGGTGCCAGCTATGGTGGTATATAATGGTGTAAATAACATTCTTAACTTAAAACAAGACAAGGGCGCGCTGCGTAGGAGTAGGCGTCAGGTCTCGGGTTCTCATAAGGTATATCGGGATGCAATTGGAATTGCTAGAGGGATTCCTGTGGAATTTTCGGCCAGGAATGAAGTAGTGGCCGGCATAGAATCTATACTACCATGGATAACTGTGAATAAAAATGTTAACTGGATAAATTATATCTATTATAATCAACAGCGGTTGTTTAACCACACCATCGAGGGACTGAGTGTGCTAGGAGAACAGCTGCATGAGACTAGCAGACTCGCACTACAGAACCGGCAAGCACTGGATTGGCTTCTGGCAGATAAGGGTGGAATATGTCAAATGTTCGGGGAAGACTGTTGTACCTTTATTCCAGCTAACACAGCGCCAGATGGTTCCTTTACATCTGCCATGGACGAAATAATACGGGTGGGAAGGGAGGTGCGGGAGCATGCTGGGAAGAGCGACTGGTCTCTTGATTGGTTGGACCAGTTAATGGCTGACTGGAAAAATGTATTGATAAAGGTGGGAGTTGGGTCAGCTTTGGTTCTGATCCTTCTTTTCTTGTTTGGCATGTGCATCGTTCCCGCCCTGAGGAGAGCATGGAGTACGAGTCTCAAGAAACAGACTTCCTTCATCATGGCTGCCCAGTTGGCCCGTACTGAGTTGGACCTGTGACGTCTCAATAGAACTACAGTCGGTTGGACAAAGGGTCGGCAGCCTGTGACGAAAGGCTGGTGACCCAACGCTCCTGTTTGCCTCCGGACTGGAAAAAGACTCTATCTTGTGTTATTCTTATTATTATTATTTTTGGAGTCAGAAATCTTCTGTAATAGGTTATCCTTGTGAAAACAGATTGTAATGGAGTTTCTTTGTTGTGTGTGTATGGTTACTTTCTGTCATAGTACTTAGAAGGTCTCATGCAGGGGTTCACTGGCCTACCCGTGCCTGAGTGTCAAGTGAGATCAAAAGTTACCGGTGCTCGCCCAACAGGGGGGGGCACGGGGGAATTTTTTCTCCCTTCGGGGTTTTTTTTCGCCCTCGTACGGGAGGTTCAGATTGGCTCCTATGTTATGCTTGAGACCTGCGTGTGTGGACAAGTGTGCTTATAAAGGTTTCCCTATTGTAAGTTTCAGAGTATCGTCTTAGGGCCGATTACTCTGAAATATTTGAAAGGGGGAAATGTGGAAGTATGAATACATCAGAGTTGGAAAACAACAGGTGCAGTTGCCCTGGTCAGCACAATATTAATAGTATGACATTATAACATGATATCAAAGTGATGTCAACTAATTATCAGTCAGCCCTAAAAGGCTGTGTGTGTGTATACAGAAATAGTGACAGGCAGGCTATATAAGCTTGAAGAAATGAATGTACGTGGTCTTTTGTCCTGAAGGGGTGTGCCCCTGGTCGGCCGAATAAAGGATCATTAAAGACCTCTGTCTGCAGACTCTTAATATCAGCAGCCCTTTTGATAAAGAATTTATCTACAACATTGTTTCATTTCTGTCATTATGTTGGTTATATTTCTGTTTTTTGTCATGTTTAGTTCAGTTTTCCCTCATGTGCTGTGTTTTCTGTCCCTGGCTTATTAGCTCACCTGGTTTGATTTTAATTCACTTCACCTGTTCTCAATTTGTTCCTCTATGTATATATACCCCATGGTTTTCAGTTTGCACCTGTCAGATCCTTTTGGTTTAACCCTGTCGTGTGTGGTTACCTGTCCTGAGTTTAAGGGAATAAAAACCTTGTCACCTGCACTGTTCTGCCTCCTGCCTTGACTGCCTGCGTTTGGGTCCTCACCTCTGCTGCCATTCATTACAGTTTAATATTTTCGTGTGCAGGGAAATGTTTGCTTAAACGTTTTTCATATGCTTAAAACTAGGGCTGGACAATATATCGAGATTTTCAAATAAACCGAGACTTTATCAGACGCGATATAGAATGAGGGAATGTTGTTTATATCAAGACAACAGTGTCTGCGGTTACTTGACAAAAAAGTACATTTAGATATTGTGATTCAGGTAAAAAATATTGAGACATAAGATTTGGTTCATATCGTCCAGCCCTACTTAAAACTACTATATTATAGCTAAAAAATTTGTGCCATGCTAAGTAGTGATGTACGGATTGATAATGAAATTTTGATACTTCCTATACCAGTGTGTCATGTTTTTCCTGAAACTTGGAGTAGTCCTCCTGAATGACCTGCTCCTGTGGACCTACTATGTGCTCATTTCCGTTGGGTGGTTCGGTGGGATTTGGTGAAACCAAAAACACTTTGACCGATCCTTTCGGGTCAGTTGATCCATCTGAAATGTGGTGGTGCCACCCTTCCAATAGACTAACTCCACTCCTCTATCCCTTAAAAAACATCCATCCATTGAGTCGGATAACATTTGTCAGGGGGTCCTCCTCCAACCTTAACCAGACCTTTTAATGAGCCAAAAACTCAACCTGAGCACTGAAGCTGAACCCCAACACAACACACCCATAAACCGCCAGTTCTTCCACTGAAATCCAGGTTCCCCCATGTTACCCATGGATTCTAACTATGTACCGGGATATTACCAGTGTCCAGGGAGCTTAAGACTTTCTGTATCACGTGGGTTAACTGCAAATGACCTAGATTAATCCCTATGACCGGATCGCTATAACTCCTACACACAACAACATAAGTAAGATTAAAAATATATCTAATATAAAGCAAGATTACTTATAGCTAGCTAGTTCATTTAGCAATCACTATTCTCTGCAGGGAATTGATGAAGATAGAAAAAGGAGAATTAATAGACTCTTCTTCTCAGAGTAGTCATGCAATCTTCAACCTCAGGGTAGACTGCCCTGAGATCAGATCTCCTCACCAGGGATTATTCTGCCCCTACTGGTGGGAGTGTCTTCACCCGACGATCCCGACTCCCTTCGTCTCCTCATTCTGTCGCAAGATATCCCCCAGATTTCTCCCTGGTTCCTCAGTAGGAGCACACTGGCTCCAGTGATACCATGTAGAGCCCTTTCTCTGGAGACTAACAGCATGAGATGTTCTCTCCAGGAGCTTGAAGAGTCCCGTCCAAACCCTGTAACCAGAGCTCTGGGATTGATATATTGACCTCAGAGCTTTCTAACCTTGAGGGCTCCCCCTTGTTGCCACAGTGCTACTTCCTGTGGGGCGTCCTCCTTTTGTGTTTCAACAAACGTCTCCTCCGACATAACTGGCCCCATACTCCCTTAATTTAACAAAACCTTTCCTATTTATTTAAATATTTTACATTATCCCAAGTAAGAGTAAAATTATTCATAAAACCTTCAACTTCTTGTACGACTGAACCCTGGAGTTGACTGCTTTGGTATCACCGCTGTGAAAGCAATCGTCTTCAGTAGTGTGATAACATGAAGTAAACAACACAAGCACAAATGTACATGCTGATAATTCTCTCCACCTGTAAAAGTTTATCCCAAATGTCATAAGGGACAATAACATTGTTTTGAAATGCAAATACACACATTTTACAAAAGATATTTAGTGTAGACAGATCCATGTCCTCAGTCCTGTTTTTCGGGAACATTAGCAGCATTATAAACAGGGGTGCACATAATATTTTTGGTCTTGTTCTCAGGGGAGAACCTTGTGTTGTTGCTTGGTCCTCACATTTTTAAATACATTTTTTCCCGCGCCCATCTCACAGGTGGAACAAAATAGAAGGAGAATGAGGCTTGGACAATGTTACATGTACTTTAATTTCAACTGAAAATGAAGAGAAGCAGTGCAACAGAATGTCAGATTTTTAAAGCCTTGGAACTTTCACATTAATATTGGTGTTTCAAGCTCTGATAACTAAAAGTGCTCATATCTGCTTTTTAACACTGAAATCACTGAACACCAAATGAACACAATCTCCTGTTCCGTTTTTGTGATATCTTCTGATCCATCAAAGAGCACACCCCAGAATTCAGCTGCTTGCAGCTTTTCTCTCAAATCTGAAGTTATCGTCTGTGCGATGCATTCCATGATGCGGCTTCCCCCTTCTCGAGAATGATACGCGCTCCCGACATTTACTCCAAGCCTCTTCAGAAGAGGAATATCTTCCTCATATGAACGCATAGGACGTCCATGTTTCGCTTTGTGAAAGACTAAAAGAAACACATTACTCAGTGCTTGATGTTGTTCTTCATTCAGTTTGTCTTTCCATTTGTCGAGTGGACCACTGGGCTTCTGGTCTTGGCTGCGTCTGTTTTCATTATCAATTGCTTGAACAACTTTCTGGTGCTCTCTGCTATTGGTATGCTTATCAAAAGCTGGATGACTGAAGTTTTTAGTGCCTGTATAAAAGGCGCTGTTTTTGTCAGCCAGAATGGGATTTTCACGGCATACTCTGCACCACATCTCTGTGCGTTCATCATTCGCTTGAAGCCAGCTGACCTCCTGCAGCCACTTCTCCGAGAATATGCGCTTCTTTTGCAGTTCAGACTCAGTCTGACGTTTCTTTGGGGGTGGAGGAACACCAAAGTAATTGCTTAATTGAGCTTGCTTCTTAGACATTTTGATAACATTCCCAAACAACGGCTCATGGGCCTATCCGACATACAGACTGCGCAGTTGTCTATCCCCAAATCTAGTTCGCAAATGAGCGCTGCAATGTTTCATCTGGCACGCTTTTTTTTTTTTTGGTAGCGCATGCGCACCAGCGCACCACTTATGTGCACCCCTGATTATAAAACAGCAATCAGCCTTTTGTGGAAGCAATCCAGGAGAAGAACCTGCTGGAAGAAAAGTTCATGTAATATCAGTCCATCAGTCATCTGTCTTCAGGTCGGAGTCAGAAAACTTTGTCAAAGTCTTGTCACTCGTTCTGCACAGAAAGGCCAAATCAGAGCATTTTTCCTGCATTCATGACGATCCTTAAAGTTCATTTTGAAATTGTTTGGAAAACATGAATTATTTTGGAGATTTCTTATTAATGCTTTTAACTCCAAGATGATATTAACTTAAACTCAATTGGAATTTCTGCAAAAAATGTGTCCGTCATCAGCCAAATTTGCTCAAGCAGCCTTTTTCTTTTATTCTTTTCCCAAAGTCCTCTCTCTCTCTCTCTCTCTCTCTCTCTCTCTTTTTTTTTATAAGCTAATCAGTTTAGAATATCCATGGATATCATACCAATATAAAATAGGTTGTATTTTCCTTCAGTATCTCTTCACATAAATTTATTAATGTTATAGTGCATTTTGCTGTGTTATGCAGAGATAACAAAGACCTAAAAATATTTTTATCTGCATCAACATTTGTTGTTTTAGTGTTTAAGGTTTCTTTCATTTTATTTAAACTAATTTGCATAGTTACCTGTGCTGACAGTGAAAAGAGGAGCTTCTTTAATTTAATTTCCATTTATTCATCAGCATTTCCTTTAAGTTTTAGGAAACTTCCCTCTAAGCAATTTATTTATTGATTCATCTTATTTTAGACAGATTTCAGATCCAGTTTGTTTGACTGAAATCAATCAGGCCTTCAGTTTGTATCTGAGTGTCTGGTTCAATTTTTTGTTCAATATAAATTATAGATACAGTACTAAGATTATTAAAACCTTCATTTAAATCAATTGTGAGCAAAATTAAAATACTCAGGACCCACAGACACACAAACAGTTTTAGTGCAGATCACGCACACACTTTAAAGTTGTCAGGAAATCAGGGGGGCGTGCAGCCTGCATCACCACACAGAACCAAGCAGGGAATCCACCGTTTAGTATTTACATTAATGCACATAAGGATCAGTTTGTTGGCGTTTCCTCCTCTGGCAGGAAGGTTTTACTCACTAAAAATGAGAGAAATACCATCTTATCAGATCCTGGAGCTGCAATTAGACGAGGTAATCTGGAGAAAACATAATTGCATGTGTCAGTGAGTCACCATAACAATGTATTGAAGGGATGAAATAAAATATTATTTTCCATCCCTTTTGTGTGTGTGTGTGTGTGTGTGTGTGTGTGTGTGTGTGTGTGTGTTGGCTATCTGAGGAAAGGTTGTTGTTACCAGCTCACTAAACATTTCCTCTTCCTAAACTGTGAAAACAACACAGGGTTAGTGAACACATCATGTGGATCAGTAGCAAGCAGATACTTTGTTACAGTGAACGTGTGTGTGTGTGCGTGTGTGTGTGTTCATGTGTATATGTGTGTCTCTTTTAACAGTTTTGAACTACTCTTATGTGTATGAAATGTCTAGAAATGAAGCTTTCTTCTGTTTACTCTTTAGCTCTTTCTTTCCATAAAGATGTAGATCTGTTTAACTTCACTGTAGGGTTTTGAATCAAATCATTAATTATTTGTGCTATGAAATCAGAACAGTCTCACCATCATTGTGTCAAATGGTCACATGACTGCTTCCATGTTCGAGTCAGCTCTGCCGTGGATCAGTCAGATGTCAAACCGCCTATTTGATCTTATGGCCAATGAGCCTCTTTCACCACATGGATATTCTGTCTCAGGTCAGTAGAACTGGATGGTTTTTCAACCTCAGGCCCCCAGCACCCACCTCTCTGTTCGGCCCTGCAGAGCCCAGCAGCCATGCCACCACAGAGCTGGTTGCAGAGCTCTTGTCCCAGTTTGTCCTTGAGCTTTGGTCTTGTCCTCTGAAACAAACGCATGAGCAGGAGCGTTGTGGAGGATGGTGTTCTACCATCCAAAGCAGACGTTAACACGTCCGTCAAACATCTGGTTTCAGGCTCTCTGAAACTCAGAGCAGAAGAACTCTGGTGGTAATCGCTGGAGATCAAATGTCCTTGTGTCTTGTCTTGAATCATATAGAACATCAGGTGGAGCAGGTAGGGGTGGGTCTCAGTCTTTGTTGGAGATGGTGGTGATAGATTTTCTCTTTTTTTTAAGTTTTTATTAGTGGGCCTCTGCTGACTGTTCTTACGGAGGAGCTGAGTCGAATCAGAGGTGCAGTCTGTGAGGAGTTTCACGTGTCTCAGCTCAAACAGAGACAGGAGAGAGATGGGGAGTAAAAAAGAGAAAGAAATAGGGTTAATAGTTGCCCCACAGAATGTGTGTAGCTGAGAAAGGTTGCAAGTGTAAGGATTTGATAGTGTAAAAATAAATTCTCAGATGTATGTGTGTGTACAAACAGAAAGTGTACTTCATTGCAAGCGTCAATTTTTTAGAGAAATTTGATTTTATTTCTTTTTTAATCACCATGACGAGTTGTTCAGATTGATATATCTCATTTCTTTTAAAGTAAAAAATTGTTCACTTTTGACAAGTTCAAAAAGAAAGAAAGAAAGAAAAAAACCACATATATATATTGTGAGCTTGTGTGTGTGTGTGTGTGTGTCCAACTGTCTTCCAACCCGGTCAGTTAAATTTGCTTGAAAAAGAAATATGACAGATATACAGTCATTTTTTCAGTGCTCCAAAACACAAATTAAGTAAAAAGAGTCCAATAAAACCAAAGCATTGTGATTGTGTCTGTAAGAAAGGAATGAAATGCTTATGAAAATATTTTATAAAGGTTTCATTAGGCAGATTCATATCAGCTGAGACTCAAAACTAGTTTTTCACAGATAGACATATGGAAAATTTTTTCTTTTTCTTTCTGAATGGACAACCAGCCTTTACAGCCAGAAAGTTTGTCCTTGTGTCTGTATTAAGACTTCTGGAGCAGAGCAAAACATTTCCTCAGACAGATCAGATTATTTTACATTATCTGGATCCTTTTTGTTTTTTAATGCATAAATTTAGCATCGCTTTCTACTTTAGCTTTTACTGACACAGATGCCTATTTTAATTCCTCGAGATTTCTCACAACATTTTCAACTGTTCAACAGAGCTTCATTAACACCAGCAAAGTGTTCACTCTGTTCGCTGCTTTGGAGTCTCCAGTCACACATACACACTCACACTTCTCTGTTTATTTATTTTGCTTATCTCCTTTTTTACTGTATTTTAAAGTGCACTTATTTTATTATTATTAGCATTATTTATTTCTGCACTTATTCTCACTGCAGTATCTCCTTTATTTTTACTTTTTCTGTTTTTATTTTTCCCAATTTCCCTGTGCATGCCAGTCTCCAATTATTTAACTGAACGTTGATAGGTTTCCACCGTTAATCCAGTGCACATTTTGCATAATCAGGCTTTCCCTCTTCACCTGTTGATTCAGCCGTTATTTATTTATTTATTTATTTATTAATTAATTATAGAATTCGGGGTTTCTTAATCCCCGGGCCTCAAACCCAGCTAAACCAGGAAATCTGTAGGGGTTGCCAAACCAAGACAATAGAATTCGGGGTATTCCTGTACCCTGGGACTCAACCCCCCCCCCCCCCCAGTTGATGGGTAGAACTGTACTCTTAGACCAGTTAACGGAGTAGTCCGACAGTGATGAGAATTTATTAATTAGTGAGATTGTTTCAGATAGAGAGGTTTGTGAGTTCTGGAGGAATAGTAAAACGTCGTCAGCATAAAGACTTATTTTATGAAATATATTTTTGGACTGAATGCCTTTAATAGCTTTATTTTGTCTAATTGCAGCAGCTAGCGGTTCAATAAATATAGCAAAAAGTGAGGGAGATAGTGGACAACCTTGTCTGGTGCCCCTTTTTAAATTAAAACTTGGAGAGGTTTGATTATTTGTTCTGACACTCGCATTAGGAGAACTGTATAAGATTTTAATCCAGTTAATGAAAGATGGTCCAAAGCCGAATCTGTTTAAAGAAGCTAGTAAGTATTTCCAGTTAACACGATCAAAAGCTTTCTCTGCATCTATAGAAACTATTATTGTTTCCAGGTTATTGATGATAGAATAATCTATTATATTAATTAGTCTCCGCATGTTAACAGAGGAATATCTGCCCTTGATAAAGCCTGTTTGATTGGAGTGTATAACAGTGGTGTAGTCTGCGTGACACGCAGATATACACCATATACCCACTAGAAAAGGTCCCAAATTTCTGTATAACCACTAAAAAAATTAGCAAAGACACGTATCAACATGGTTTTGGGACATAACCTTCACTTTCCTGGTTATAATTAGCCACAAATCCGAACTCTGTTCAATGTGACATTGAACTGATGCAGAGGGAAATCAGCATAAGTTGTAAATTCTCTCTTTTGGCCGTCTGTCCTGATCCTGATCTGCGCTCCTATCAGTTGGTGGCTTGTTGCTAGACACCTGCGAATTAGGGAGTAGCAGATGAGAAGAAGAAGGAGAAGCTGCAGCAGCAGAAAAACAAGAAGAATTTTTACTAATGAGTAGTTAGTGGAGAGGGAAACCGAAGAAAAAAAAACATGAAAAGAAAACAAAGTCAAATCACACTGTTTCACTAAGCGTGCTGCTACTTGTGCTGTTTCCACTGTTGATTCAGGGGACCCTGCAGTTACTGCTGAAAGTTCAGAACGAAGCCTAATGACCGCAAAGAGGCTGCTGCAGCTTTTCCTGACGGGCTGGGGAGAGAATGACACTGTTGTCCAACCTGGTGTGTTAAACAGCAGGCGATTGGCACATTAAATGATAGTGTATAAAACTAGTTAACTAAACTGGTGGTTTCGTCGAAATTAAATGAGGTACTGCTGTTCTGTGTGTCTGTGTGTGTGTGTGCGCGCCCATGCTCGTAGAAGAGAAATGTACCGGGCCGGCCTTGTGGAGTGAGTCAGTAAAAACAGGCATCCTTGGAGAGTGGAGAAACGGAAAGTTAGGTAAATGTTGGATATTTAAAGCTGGTAGAAACTATTTAAATATACAAAGTTAACGCTGTATTTGCATGTTATTATAGTTAAATAAAAATGAAGACAAGTAATCTTGAATGTCCATTAATTAGGACACCTTGTACACCGTCAAATAAATAACCTTTGTGTGTTATGTGTAGTTGTCACATTATTCAAACTATTCCAAGAGTGGACTGGTGCCTCTATATTTTCTCATGAATTTTTATTTATTGAAAATGGATTTGTTTTGTTCTCAACCTCTCAATTAAGAGACTCAACCTGCTCAAGGCTCCAGGACTGGATGGGCTTAACCCCAGAATCCAGCTATCTGTCATCCTGCATCACATCTTCAACCTGAGTCTGATGCAGGAGAGGTGCTGAAACTCTGGAAAACATCCTGCCTGGTACCAATTCCTAAAAAAGGCCCACATCTGGCCTGCATCTTAGTTTAAATATGCCTCTGAGTTTAAATACGTCTCTAACTCGAACCATCAGCGAATCAGTCTGATGACTCTGCGGTGGTGGGATGTATCAGAGATGGACAGGAGGATAAGGAAGGCTGGCTAGACTTGAATTAAATGAAATAATTAACAAGAGAACAGGATTTCTGGTGCAAAGATTAAGCTTGGAGACATTTGAACACACCTGATATGAAATGTACACTGCACAGACGGCTACTTGCAGTCGGCGTCCAGTTAACCCTCCTGATCGCTGAAAGCCATCTCTGACGACGTTCTTCTTCCTTTGGTAATCGATAAAAAGCTATATCTCCTTTCTTTTTGTCACACCCAACTGCACAGCATTTTGACGGCATCTCCGACTACCTGTGTGGTTCAGGTACTCAGCGCAGGTACTCAATATGGCGGCGGCAAGCATTCGAACGCAGTGGAACGCGTCTGTGACGTCTGCTGAAATGTATCAATACAGAGTTTTATAGAAATCTGTAAAGATGTTTGTTACATCTGGCTCATTCATAATATTACCTACTGAATCTTTAACAGCTGATATGGTAGATTTTTCCTTATTTATTTTTAACTGATTAGCTAAAAATCTTCCAGATTTATTACTGTGTTCAAATGTCTCCAAGCTTAATCTTTGCACCAGAAATCCTGTTCTCTTGTTAATTATTTCATTTAATTCAAGTCTAGCCAGCCTTCCTTATCCTCCTGTCCATCTCTGATACATCCGACCACCGCAGAGTCATCAGATTGATTCGCTGATGGTTCGAGTTAGAGATGTATTTAAACTCAGAGGCATATTTAAACTAAGATGCAGGCCAGATGTGGGCCTTTTTTAGGAATTGGTACCAGGCAGGATGTTTTCCAGAGTTTCAGCACCTCTCCTGCATCAGACTCAGGTTGAAGATGTGATGCAGGATGACAGATAGCTGGATTCTGGGGTTAAGCCCATCCAGTCCTGGAGCCTTGAGTAGGTTGAGTCTCTCCAGCTGTCTTCTCACCTGGCAAGGTGTCACAGTCATGAGTTTGGGTGGATGTTGGATGGGGTTACAGCCAGTGTTGGTGTGGGGCTTTGTTGTGGGGCTTGGTTGTGGGGGTTTCTATTCCCACTGAGGAGCGGTGGTGGCAGTGCTGGGAGGAAGGTGGGAGCTTGTAGTGGATGGGAGAGTGACTGTGGAGGAGGGTTGTCGTGCAGTTGGAGGAGCGTTGTTGGGGGCTGTGGTGTGCTGGGGGGATAGTGGGTAAAGTTGAGTGTGATGAGATAGCTGAGAAGGTGTAAAGGCAGTGTGTGTGTGTGTGTGTGGGGGGGGGGGGGTCAGCAGGGGATCCAGAGCTGAACCTGTAGAAGAACACGTCGGCTCTGTCCATGCTGGTATGCTGCTGCTGCCGCTCTTTAGTGTTGAAGCCAGTGAACCTCTTCATCTCCACCCACACAGCTCTGGAATTATTCTGCTGGAGGGAGTCTTCCAGCCTAGGCCTCCTTACACCTCCTCCTTAAGGCCCATTTATGCTAAGACGGATATGGAGACTGATGGACAGTTTCATCATACATTGCTATTTCCATGAGTAATAAGTCAGTTCATCCACAAGTGGGCAGTGCCGAGTTCAGAGTTAATTTTTGCTTTTATACCCCAGTTGGTGGCAATAAAGCATCACTATATATTTTTTTTTTCAAATGTCTAAAAACAACAAAAGAAGAAGAAGAAAACCACGAAGAAGCAGCAGTTTCAGACGACAGCAAACATGGCAATGGTGGAGGAAATCATAATGAGAGACATAAAAAGCCACCACCTTATCGTGGTGGAGGAGTTTGTGTGTCCTGACGATCCTAGCAGCTATGTTGTCGGGGGCGTATGCCCCTGGTAGGGTCACCCATGGCAAACAGGTGTCTAGGGGAGGGACCAGACTAAGTGTGGCTCACAAAACCCTTATGATGATGAAAAAACAAGGACCAAGGTTTCCCTTGCCCGGACGTGGGTCACCGGGGCCCCCCTCTGGAGCCAGGCCTGGAGGTGGGGCACGGAGGCGAGCGCCTGGTGGCCGGGCCTTTGCCCATGGGGCCCGGTCGGGCTCAGCCCGAAAGGGAGACATGGGCCTCTCCTCCCGTGGGCTCACCACCTACGGGAGGGGCCATAGGGGTCGGGTGCATTGTGAGCTGGGCGGCTGCCAGAGGCGGGGACCCTGGCGGTCTGATCCTCGGCTGCAAAAGCTAGCTCTAGGGACGTGGAATGTCACCTCTCTGGCGGGTAAGGAGCCTGAGCTGGTGCGCGAGGTTGAGCGGTTCCGGCTAGATATAGTTGGACTCACCTCGACGCATAGCTTGGGCTCTGGAACAACTGCCCTCGAGAGGG
This sequence comes from Melanotaenia boesemani, assembly GCF_017639745.1. Taxonomy (NCBI): domain Eukaryota; kingdom Metazoa; phylum Chordata; class Actinopteri; order Atheriniformes; family Melanotaeniidae; genus Melanotaenia; species Melanotaenia boesemani. The sequence continues at coordinate 32,476,339 of NC_055699.1, forward strand.
GCTGGACCCTCTTCCATTCTGGAGGATGCCGGTCAGGCCTGGCAGGCCCAAGCGTGTTGTGAGGGTCTGCTGGGAACGTCTGGCAGAGTCCCCTGTCAGAAGGAGTTTCAACTCCCATTTCCGGCAGAGCTTCAACCAAGTCCCGGGTGAGGCGGGGGACATTGAGTCTGAATGGGCTGTGTTCCGTGCCTCTATTGTCGAGGCGGCCAGCCGCAGCTGTGGCCGTAAGGTCGTCGGTGCCTGTCGTGGCGGTAACCCCCGAACTCGTTGGTGGACACCGACAGTAAGGGATGCCGTCAAGCTGAAGAAGGAGTCCTATCGGGCCTTTTTGGCCTGTGGGACTCCAGAGGCAGCTGATGGTATCGGCGGGCTAAGCGGAGCGCGGCTTCGGCGGGTCGCTAAGGCAAAAGCTCGGGCGTGGGAGGAGTTTGGAGAGGCCATGGAGAATGACTTCCGGACGGCTTCGAGGAGATTCTGGTCCACCATCCGGCGGCTCAGGAGGGGAAAGCAGTGCTCCGTCAACACTGTGTACAGTGGGGATGGGGGGCTGCTGACCTCGACTCGAGACGTTGTGAGGCGGTGGAGGGAATACTTCGAAGACCTCCTCAATCCCACCAACACGTCTTCTGATGAGGAAGCAGAGTCTGGGGTAGCTGGTGCTGGCTCGCCTATCTCTGGGGCTGAGGTCGCTGAGGTGGTTAAAAATCTCCTTGGTGGCAAGGCCCCGGGGGTGGATGAGGTCCGCCCCAGAGTTCCTTAAGGCTCTGGATTCCGTAGGGCTGTCTTGGTTGACACGCCTCTGCGGCATCGCGTGGACATCGGGGGCAGTCCCCCTGGACTGGCAGACTGGGGTGGTGGTACCCCTCTTCAAAAAGGGGGACCGGAGGGTGTGCTCCAACTACAGGGGGATCACACTCCTCAGCCTCCCCGGTAAGGTCTATTCAGGGGTGCTGCAGAGGAGGGTCCGTCGGATAGTCGAACCTCGAATTGAGGAGGAGCAGTGTGGTTTTCGTCCCGGTCGTGGAACAGTGGACCAGCTCTACACCCTCTTTGGGGTCCTCGAGGGGGCATGGGAGTTTGCCCAACCAATCTACATGTGTTTTGTGGATTTGGAGAAGGCATTTGACCGTGTTCCCCGGGGACTCCTGTGGGGGTACTCCGGGAGTATGGAGTGCCGGACTCGCTTGTAAGAGCTGTCCGGTCCCTGTACGACCGGTGTCAGAGCTTGGTCCGCATTGCCGGCAGTAAATCAGAATCGTTTCCAGTGCGGGTTGGACTCCGCCAAGGCTGTCCTTTGTCACCGATTCTGTTCATAACTTTTATGGATAGAATTTCTAGGCGCAGCCGAGGTGTCGAGGGATCCGGTTCGGTGGCCTCAGGATTGGGTCTCTGCTCTTTGCAGATGACGTGGTTCTGTTGGCTTCATCGGAACGTGATCTTCAGCTCGCACTGGAGCGATTCGGAGCCGAGTGTGAAGCGGCTGGGATGAGAATCAGCACCTCCAAATCCGAGACCATGGTCCTCAGCCGGAAAAGGGTGGAGTGCTCTCTCCGGGTCTGCGATGGGGTCCTGCCCCAAGTGGAGGAGTTTACATATCTCGGGGTCTTGTTCACGAGTGAGGGAAGGATGGAGCGAGAGATCGACAGGCGGATCGGTGCGGCGTCCGCAGTGATGCGGGCTCTGCATCGGTCTGTCGTGGTGAAGAGAGAGCTGAGCCGAAAGGCAAAGCTCTCGATTTACCGGTCGATCTACGTTCCTACCCTCACCTATGGTCATGAGCTGTGGGTAATGACCGAAAGAACGAGATCTCGAATACAAGCGGCCGAAATGAGTTTCCTCCGCAGGGTGGCCGGGCTCTCCCTTAGAGATAGGGTGAGAAGCTCGGTGATCCGGGAGGGGCTCAGAGTAGAGCCGCTTCTCCTCCACATCGAGAGGAGCCAGATGAGGTGGCTCGGGCATCTGGTTAGGATGCCTCCTGGACGCCTCCCTGGTGAGGTGTTCCGGGCACGTCCCACCGGAAGGAGGCCCCGGGGCAGACCCAGGACACGCTGGACAGACTACATCTCTCGGCTGGCCTGGGAACGCCTCGGGATCCCTTCGGATGAGCTGGTGAATGTGGCCGGGGAGAGGGAAGTCTGGGTTTCCCTGCTTAGGCAGCTGCCCCCGCGACCCGATTCCGGATAAGCGGAAGAGAATGGATGGATGGATGGATGGATAAAAAGAAGCCGCACAGGCGGCAGGTGTCTGTTCGACCATTAAATACTTGGTGGCATGTGGACGGTGAATTCTTCTTGCTCGTCTTACCAATGCCAGAAATTGATGATGAGCAGTGCTTCCAATATTTTCTGAAGTCAGTCGGGGCCTTCGACGACTTGCTTTGCTGCGTTTCTACCAAGCGGCAACCTCGGACGGTAAAATGTGAAGCCTATGCGGAAGTGCAAACTAATGCAGTTCCCCCCTCATCCACTAGGGGCTCCAAAACAGAACAAATCCCCATAGACTCCCATGTTAAAAAGACCAACTTCACAGCAGAAATAAACACGTTTAAAACCTGGTACAAAAATCCATTTTAGGATTAATAGGTCAAGTTTACCTTCATGACAACTGTGAGGGGGGTGAATTTTTTTCTGACTTATCTGTTTGGATGTTATTTAATCTTGAAATTCAGCATAATTAGGGGTGTGTCTTTTTGATTGACAGGCATCCAATATCATAGCAAATATATAACACAACGCAGGTTTTTAGCTGGCTAACAGCATACCTTAGCTTTAGCCCACCTACCTTCATTAGCCAGTTAGCTCACGTTAGATCCAAGTTGGCTCAGTTAGCTCTTAGCTACAAGCAGCTTGGAGTTTGATAGACGTCAATCATCCACCCCAACGCTCACAGCCCCCCTCTCAGCCCCACCACTTTGCCCATTTTTGTGTTTTCCAGGAGCGACGGCAGGCATGGTGCTGCCAAGATGGCGATGGTAGGAACCGCCCAACGAGCTTAAATTCAGCTCTGCAGAAACCTACGGGTGGCGTCACAGAGGCTCCGCCCATCTTTTATATACAGTCTATGGTTTCCACTCACATCCAACACAAAACTTCACATTTCCCATAGTGAGACTGGGCAACTCGCTGTGACCCTATGCTGTCTTACATCAGAACTAGCCGGCAAGCTAAGGCAGCAAGCTCTGCAGCTGTGTGTTGCATTATCAGAGAAGTGTTACATGCTGTTTGGATTGGGCTTAAGGAGGACTTTGTGGCTTTCCCAGAGGGAGAATGGTGGGAAAAAAGAAGACTTTTGTGAACTGTGGACAGAGGTGGGTAGTAACGCGCTACATTTACTCCGTTACATTTACTTGAGTAACTTTTTGAAAAAAAATTACTTCTATGAGTATTTTTAATGGCTTGTACTTTTTACTCTTACTTAAGTAAATTTATGAGCAAATAACGCTACTCTTACTCCGCTACATTGGGCAAAAGTGGACTCGTTACTTCTCTTTATAACGTTTGTTTTTCTCCCGTGGATAACCATATGACCATGTTCCGCCAGTCAAATGTAGCAGCAATAATCACATGACTCCGTCTGACCTATCAGACGTACCCATGCTGCAACTTGCACGGAAACAAAATATTAGCGGCAGAAAGTATTTTCTTCCGAAGATGAGCTACGGCGAAAAACAAGGGGAAAATGGCAGCAGCAAATGTCTGCATTGAAGAAGAGGACACAACAGAAGACGGCGAAGTTGGCGAACATCCCTGGCCTCATATTCAAAGCATGTTTAGCTTGCGCAAAACGCAAAAGAACAGCTGTGTAATGCGGTGTCTTCTGTGCCTACCAAAACAAACCGACATTTCAGCATTCAAAAACTCGACGTCTAATTTGAGGAAACACGTTGCGGTAAGTATAACGTTATAGTTTTATTACATATCATTATCATTAGCCTACATATCAGTCATAATTCATCCAACAGTTCTTTCATCTGGGCTGCATCTAACGTTAAGGTTAGTACATCTAATAACCACATTAACAATAATAAAAAGGCACCCATCACTAATGTTTTAAAAGTGTTATTGTTCTCATTGTATACTATTCATGCACAAGAAATATTGTAAGTTAAACCTTTTTTCAGAGGCATAAATTCAGCACCAGTACATAAATCACACAACTAAAGTGCAACTACAACACACTATTTACCACTCTTCCCGTATATAAAACTTTATGACTTAATATGTTATACTTTGAAGCCTCATTTATATTTTTCTGTCAACAGAGGGTTCACACCGACAGCATGAAGAAATACACAGACATTATTGAGTCCCACAGAAAACGAAGGTCCTTCACTACAAGTGAACCACCTGCAAAAAGTGCAAAGCTCTCCCTTCTGAAGCCCACAACGAGTATCCAAGGCAACATTTGATCATCTTGTAATCAGATTTGTCTGTGAGGCCAACTTACCTTTTTCTGTGGTGGAGACACCATCGTTTAAGACTATGATGGGAACAATACTGCCTAAGCATACAGTAATGACAAGAAAAACATTGTGCTCAAAAATACAGGAAGCTGCCAAAACAATGAAGAACACTATTATAAAAACGCTCAGTACTGTTAACTATGTTGCAACAACCACAGACTGCTGGTCAGCCCGACAGCGCAGCTACTTAGGAGTGACCTGCCACTGGATTCATGACAGCACCTTAGAAAGGCTCTCTGCTGCACTGGCTTGTAGGCCTCTTAAAGGCTCACACACCTTTGATGTGCTTGCAGCAGCGTTAGAAGAGATACATTCTGAATATCAAATAAGAGATAAGGTGACAAGGACAACCACTGACAGTGGTTCCAACTTTCTAAAAGCTTTTCGAATATATGGCGAAGATGAAGAAGTCACCAATGAAGAGGAGGAGATGGACATCACCAATGATGAGGCATCAGAGGATGAGTGTGAGTCGGAGGTGGAGATCCAGGATGTCTCTGCTGTGTTGAATGATAATACAGGCCTTGAATACCAACTTCCGAGGCACCAAAAGTGTGCCTGCCATCTCCTAAACCTGATGTCTACAGTAGATGCTACTGCCACGGCAGCGACCAATGACACATACAAAAGGCTGTCTCGATCTGCTTTTGCAAAGTGTTCTGCTCTATGGAACAAAACCAGTAGGTCAACCATGGCCTTTGAAATAGTGGAACGTGAATGTAAGCTGCAGTTCCTCCAACCAACTCAAACACGTAGGAGCTCCCTGTTCCTGGCTGTGGAGAGAGTTGTACGCATTCAGAAAGAGCAAGGAGAGGCAGCAATTCGGAATGTCTGCACAGCACTGAAGATAAAGATGTAAGTTGACTTATGACATGTTTTAAACACAGTTATGCATACAACCCATGGTTAATTCCACTGTTAATTCATTTAAACTGGTTTAGTCTGAGTTTAGTTTTAGTTTAATCCTGGCTTAGTACTGGTTTATTCTAGATTTAGTTTTGCATTCAATAAACTAGTTTGTGGAGAGCAAACTATTTCTGAGGTGGTCCTCTGTGTGAACAGTTTGAAAACCACTAAACTAATTTAATTTCTGATCTGTGTGGGTTTTTTCTTTTAGGTTTAATCCTGCTGAATTTGGATTTTTGGCTGAGTACACTGCTGTCATGAAACCTGTTGCCATGGCCCTCAACATCCTTCAAGGGGAAACGTCTGTGCACATGGGATTTTTGCTGCCAGCACTTTACCAGTTGCAGGAGAAGCTAATAAGGCTGGAGTTATCCTGCAAAGTCTGAAGATCTCTAGTAGATGCCCTGCTCAATGGGATTCAGAAACGTTTTGGAGGCGCCATGGAGGACCCTGAGCTGATTGCAGCAGCAATACTCTTACCAAGATTTCGAACATTGTGGACAACAAAGGAGTGCATCTTAAAAGCTGGTATCTGTCTATATTTTTTGTTAATTTAAATTTGAGCTTGTAAACTCTGACTTGTCAGCTTTTGAAGTCCATGGTTAAGAATTGTATGCTGACCTATTTATTTTAAACAATTTCCGCAGGACTTGACTTCATTAGAAATCACCTAGACACAGACTCCGATGATGGCAGCACAAACAGCAGTCGCTATGATGAAGATGACTTCTTTGCATCCATGAAATCAGGAAAACCACAAGCAGGAGAGCTGGAGAGGTACCTTTCATGTCCATCCTCTGAAGGTATGGATCTACTGCACACCTTTCCTCACATCAAGAAGCTCTCACTGAAACTCAACACTGGTCTTCCTGCATCTGCAGCCTGCGAGAGACTTTTCAGTCATGCAGGACTTATGTTTACTGCTAAACGATCACAGCTTCACAGCAAGAATCTTGAGAGCCAGCTACTGTTGAAGCTTAACCGTCAGTTCACTGAGTGAGAACAAGCACCACACATGCACAGACTCAAAAGTGGCATGTACAACAAAAACACTCCTCCTAGCACACACACAATGACTTCTGTTGTGTCCTCTTCTTCATATCAGACATTTGCCATAACAGTGTTGTTTTAATGTTATTTTCTGGTTGCCAAGCATGCTGAGCCATTTGGAGGGCAAAAGTTAATCAGAAGTTTGTTTTGTGACTTGGAATAGTTTGCAGGGTTCTCACATACAGTACATACAATATGTTGTATGTTTTTTGTTGCTGTTAAAAGCTTTTGTTTGAAAGCTTGTACAAGTTATTTATAAAGATGTAATTTATTTTGTTTTTTACTGATTATTTAGTTTATTTTTGAAAATACAAGAATTTGCACATTTTATTTATTTTATTGTCTTATTTTATAAATACAAAGAAATAAATCCGATGTTACATTTAAACAGTTACTCAGTACTTGAGTAGTTTTTTCAATAAGTACTTTTTTACTCTTACTTGAGTAATTTTTTTAGGTCTACTTTTTACTTTTACTTGAGTAAAAATATTTTGAAGTAACTGTACTCTTACTTGAGTAAAATTTTTGGCTACTCTACCCACCTCTGACTGTGGAATTATTCCAGCTGTGTGGGTGAGAGCACCAGTCAACAGTGGAAGCAGTTTTCCTAACTACAAAGGCTAATTCAGCTTCATTCTAATGGCAGCATGTGATGCAAGGTCACCTTCAGATTGTTTTCAACCAGAAGCTGGCTGATATGTTGACCCCATGCTGATGGACACTGATGGTGCACCGGGAGAATGGAGGCTGTGAATAAAGACACCAACCTTTTGGACCCTCTTCTTCTTCGTCTGCATCTTCTTCTTCGGGTGCTTTTTGTTTGTTATATCTTCTTCCTGTTCCTCTTCTTGCGTTGCTAAAAAGTTTTCCAACCTCCCAAAACACCTTAAACACTTGCCTATACTCTTTCTTCAAAAACTCGCACAATTTCTACAGTTGTACTCAATTTCATTCTTCTTCTGCTTTTATGTTCCCTTCCTGATTCTCGTCTTCTTCTCTGGTTTGTTCCCTTCGCTGGACGCATGTCAGCTGCTCAGCACTGCCCCTACGATTTTCTGTGGTATTTCTCCATCTTCTGCATCAAGCAATGGACAGCTTAGCTCCCTGAAAACGGACCAAATTATGCACGCAACTCAAAAGAAGGACAAAACTTTGTCAGTCAGCCACCTTCTGCATCGATTATCCATGGGCCTTAAAGTTCACTGAGCCAGAAAGGCCCAACTTTAGCTGATAGCTGATTTAAATCTTTTAAAAGTTTGTGAGACAGGAAGATTGTGCGTTTGAGATGGAGGTCGGCAGAACTGGAGCACCACAAGGGACTGTACTCTCACCACTTTTCTTCACACTGCACACCTCAGACTTCCAATACAACTCTGAGTCCTTTCATCTGCAAAAATACTCTGATTACTCTGTAGCTGTCGGGAGTATCAGTGATGGACGAGAAGCTGGGTACAGAGAACTGGTCAGTATGTGAGATGGAGCAGAAACAATCACTTCATCTTGAACACAAAACAAAAGAAATGACTGAAGGGAATGCAACACAGAGAAAACAGAGTAGTGCTGGAGGAAGCTGGATCCTTATTCATGTCTGTAAGCAGTGAAATCTGCAGCAGCCTCCTTTAGTGGTTGGAAACTGGCTGGGATGTCTGCAGCTTGCTGATCTTCAGCGGATGATGAGTGATGAAGTGAGCTGCATGCTGGGCAGTGTTGTTTTCGTCAACAAAAGGTTTTTTTCATGATGATAAGGAGACGATGACGAGCTAAAAATGGCTCTGATGACGAAAACATGATGAGACATTTGTGAGACTTCGTTGTAGAGACGAGAAATGTTCAAGGGCTTAAAAACACGACATTTCTGTCTGTTGCGAGCGCAATCTGTCAGTCAGCAACGCTGCTGCACCTTGGCCACGCCCACCACCTGCAGCGCACACAGACAAGCATTTCATTCATTCATAGATGAATTATGATGGCAGCGTCTTTGTTGGAGTAATTGATTCCACAGTTAGAAATTTACGTGTGCAATGCAGAACCCTAAGTAGATCAGAAAGTATCTGCTGTTGGTTGGAAACCTTCTAAGTCTAAAACTATTCCTTTTAATTTTTTAATTATTGATGAAAATAACCAAACAACAAGCTCACAATGTGTTGTTATATGTTGAACTTATAGAGCAGCTATTTTCTTGTGTGACATGTTTGTATGATGAAGTCGGGCATCAATTCATGAAAAAAGGTGAAATATAGAAATAAAAGTTTCTGTCCAGCAGCAGGTAAGTAACACGGCAGCATTTCATCCCAGCTGATGGGAAAGTCTCGGCTAAAGCTTTCAGTCTGGTAAAGGATCTGGTTATTATGTAAAAGCATTAAGGTTAACTTGTTTTATGAATTACTTGTTATAACCTGTCAAACTTGATTCCACTTTTTATTACGTATTATTGACCTAAATTATTTTGTTAAAAACTAATACTTTTTTATTTGACTAAAACTAGACTAAAACCTTTTGGAGTTTTCGTCAACTAAAACTATCAAACTAAGACTAAAACTGAGAAGCCTGCCAAAAACAACACTGATGCTGGGTGACTGATACATGTTATCGGGCTAGATAGAAGGAAATAGCTGTTTTCCATCTGATAAACAGCCATTGAAGGCTGGAGGGAGCGATGTGGGGAGAGAATCTGTCTGAAACAGACAGGAATTGTTGTTAATGCTCCTATACTAATCAAACTTCCTCTCAGCATGGAGGGTCTCCTCTGCCAGAGACACTATGCACAGAATTTGACGACAAGTGGGTTTGAAATGCAAAATAGCACATTACTGATGGAGTTAGGAAATAGTCCTGCTATTCTGCTTATTATTTACAGAAATAAAGAAAATTCCACATAGTCTCTTCTTAACTTCCGCTAACCTCAAAATCTTTTGAAACATGGTAAAAGAAGCAAGAACCAGATGTACACAAGATTAAGTTAAAGCATCAGTTAAAACAACATCAACTCGTGCAAGCCATCCCTGCTTTTGCTCAGCGTGTATGACAGAACTGTATAGGCCTGTTGTGACTGCAAGCATACACGTCAACGTTGCGCTATGTCTCTGTATATACTTGCTGCAAACGATGGAAGCCTGACGCTGCAAAAACCCTCAATACTGGAGGTCACCACTAGGGGGAGTACACAGCACTTGGGAATCAACCACAACACGCTTCCAATTTGTTGCCAACTGTTGAGGTATGAGGGTTTGTCACCGTGCACTGGGTGAGAAACATCATACAGATGCCGGTAGTTCCGGACAAGGTCCGAGAGATGCTCTAGTCTATCCGACATTGTGTTTACTTTGGACCTGTCACGTTCATGATCTTGTTTGCATCAGCACCTCTAGCTTTCAAGTCAATATTACAACTCGTGCACGCAACACGTTACCTGGCGTCAAAGTGAGTGGCCTATGCACCAGTCAAATGTTAGGAACGTCAGCCATAATATGTATGTGGAGGGGTCATAAACAGCAGGTATATCCCAGCCCTAAAACACTTTTCAGACGTGAACCTTCAGGGTCCACAGACCTCTGAAAGTCAAGTATGCTGTCTGTACATGGAAGTACAGCTGCTTGTACTATCCTAGTACCACGTACTAATTTTGACTAATTGTGGCCATGATCTGTAGGTTTTTGGTTTAGTTCTTGTTCTACTGTTCTTGTACTGAAACCCTAGTCTCGTCGTTATATGAGTGGGTCTGCTCCTTTCAGTATATGGTTGCAGACTGTATCCCATGATGCAATGCATCATAATTATGCATGCATGATAATTAAATACTTTATTGTTTTGTGTATTATTCTTAATCTTATTATTAAATTACAGCTGACTGACAAATAAACTTTTTAGCTTAATAAGTAAGTTCTTTTTTTTTTAACCCCCTCTTGCTCCCAGACCCAGTACCGGGACCAGACAGGTACTGATACTGGGTCCAGCAGCTGGATGCACCAGTTAATGTGTGTAAATAGTTACTTTAGTGACAAAGTAATATATTTTATTTCCTTACGTGTCCTGGTCAAGTTCAGTTGATCCACCAAATTCCTCCAGGTTCACAGCGTACTCGTCCATAGTAGTAAAAATGCATCATGCACCAGCGTTTCAAACGCAACAATTCACAGCCATTTTGTTGATTTCTCACAGGCCTTAGGAGTGTAAATAAAGTTTGTTGACATTCCACATATCGCGAGCCTTTAAACGATATCCTACACTTGAACTAGACTTCATCCATCAGGTATCTTTGCAGGAACATCTCCACCATATAAGATCTCTGACGCATGGTGATGCGCCACTGAGCAAAGACAGAACGGAGACGATTTCTTTCACTGATTTAGAGATTTTACTCATTTACAATAAAGCTAAACCTGATCAGCATGTCCAAGAGACCTCAAAAAGTAAATACACCCTCTTTGAAGCTCTCAAGGAAACACAGAGATGTTGTTATATCCAGTTCTGAAGCTAGCAGCGATGCTCATGCTAGCTATGACTGAGTTTATACTTATTGATTATACACTGTGCACAGTGGTAGGAGTTGATGATATAGGGGCTAAATACCAGGACAACATGGTGAACTGTGTGCACACATTATTCTCAGATCTGCCAACTTGTCACTTTTCGGTGACAATTGCCATTTTCTTGGTCAGTTGGGTTATTCACATGAATCAGGGTCTTGGGTGACATGTAGGCCATTACAATTCTTCCAAGCTGAGGGGACGGTTTCGTTTTACCTCCACTGCATGTAGTGACGTAGGCACAGAAGGGATCTATAATTGACATTTTTCTAGGCCAATCGGACTCTCGGCCCTTGCTTCAGAATCTTGACACACATTCTGCCAAGCTGAGCTTGTCTTTAGCGCCTGTCATGAGACACCTGACCTGACTGTCTGGTAAATGATGTAAATTGAATTTGAGGTAAGTCAATCTTTTTGGAGCAAAAACAACAGATATTTGTTTGCATGATTTAAATAACATTAGCTAGCACTTTTTTCATACAGTTACCCTATGCTTCAAGCAAATTGGTTAATGTCAGGAAACAGTACAAGTGGATCTGATGCTGGAAATTCCATTGGCAAGATAGCAAACTTTCTAGCCATCTAATGTTAGCTAGTTGTAATGTTAATTCCAGTATTGCCTGATTGTCTTGCTAACTAAAGTTAACCATTTAGCTTGCTAGTATTTCAACTAGCCAGCTGGTAACCTCACAGTAGGCTTATCATTAGCTCCTAACATTAGCCTGGTGCTCTGCCCTGAGTTCTGGCTAATAGGAATGCCCGCGCATTAGGCAGTCATTCGTTTCAAGTGAACCGAGAAGAGCTGGATGTAGCCTAGGCGTAGCCCTACTTTTAAAGCGTTTTTGATGTGGATATATGTTTATGTGGGCAGACATGACTGTTTAGACAACAGCTGATATGAGACACAGTGTAACATAAAACCATTTGATGTCTTGTTGCATGGGATGTGCCGTGGGTCAGGTGACAGATCGATTCAGACGGGAGAATCCAAAACACCATGCGAGTGGTTTAAAATTAGTTACCCAACTTTTGAACAAAAGCCATTTGCATATGACAAAGGAGCACTACTATACCAGTCTTTTAGTGGTAATATTTATACAGCTGCTGAAGCCCTTCTTGGACCAAGTACTCCAGAGATACATTGCAGGTGGGGAATACCTGCAGAGCAAGCTGCCACTGGAGAGCATGACCCTGCAGTGCCTGTCTGATGTTGACCTTATTGCAAAGGGGCACTCCAAGACTGGATGTCTGCTGAGAGAACTAATGGAGAGTTAAACAAGATTCTCCCTGCTGATGTGGATATTCAGCAAGAGATTAGCTAATAATGCACGTCCCTAATGTTAGTATGTAATGTTTGTTTGTGAGTCTTGTGTGGATGCTTTTAATATTTACTGTTGCTGTTTATTTTTTAACCCTATATTTAGCCTCTGTGGGATAATTAAATGGTTCTTTTCTTATCTTAGATTCTCCAGTGTGGTGTAGACCAGAGTCTGCCAGAGTTCACAGTTATAGGTGATGCTGTCAGCTGGTGTACAGATGTTTTTCAAACGGGAAGGTACCCAGCTCTCACCACAACAGTACAGGCAGCATTGTCAGTGTCCCATGGCCACAGATAGAGTCATCTTTTAGTTATATGTCGGAAATCATCGACTCGAAAAGTGGCAGCCAAACCATCAAACGCACTATCCTGATCTGAAAGAAGAGGCAATAGAGATGTTCAACAGAGTAGACATAAAGTATGCGTTGGAAGATCAAAAGATTTGTGCCAAAACATCCTGTCGGCTGGAAGCAAGGACAAAGCCATAAGACAGCAGGAAACCTTGAAGGAGATGGAAAGACAGAAGGTGTTTGACTGCCAGCATCCACAAGTTTTGCCGCAGCCAGAAGAACCAAAGCAGAAGAGGAGACTCTGGCCAGAAGGAGGCATGCGGCCAAACCCATGTCCAGGCTAGGGAAAAAACAACAACAACAAAAAAAAACCCACTATTTTTCGGTAAGATGTCATGTCTGTCTGTGGTTAAATGTCTTGTCCAGTTCCTTCCGAGAAGTAAAATACCTATGTGGCACACTGGCACAGTTTGGGCATCACAGTGGCCAAATATAGAGTCCGCCTGCTTCTATCCACACTAAAGCCTTCATAGTCTATGAGCTTTGTTCTATTCTCAGGTAACTTGGTACAGCTGTAGTCAACGTGTTGCTGAATGCATGCAGTGGCATCTTTATGCATAGAATTATTTCTATCATGTTTTCTCCTGTGTAAACTCAAACAACAACTAGGTGAGGATAAAACTTTTGCTTTCTTTGGTTAATCACAGTTTGCTCAGACATATGAAAATTCACCACATTTCTGACACTGGGATTATATTCTGGGAGGTCTTAGCTTTGCACTTAGACCAAGATTATGCATATTGACCTTTAATTAGGGTAGGTCTGTTCAGGCAAACCACACCTTACCGAAACACCCTCTTAGGGTTTAACATTGACCACTGCTTACTCTTCTTCTTCTACAGATTGGGACAGGCACCACATCTCCATCAGGTAAGCCATCATTTTAAAAATTTCTTCTGTGACGGTTAAACAGCTAAACACAGTGATGACATTGTTTACTTCCACTTCTTTAAACCAGAAACCAGCTGAAAATGTCTGCATGCTACAACGCAAACCCTCAAGTACTACATACTAATGTACTACACAGTATGTACTGTATTCTGCATACTACCTGCTATGTGTAGTTAGTTTGTAGTAGATGTTTTCATGGATCATTTTATTTAATATGATGTTCATCATCTGCAGTTAATGTCATGTGAGACTGTGGTTTGATCTGATGCTCTGAGGTGGTTCATGCTCCGGTTTTACCAGGCAGGGTTTGTTCTGTGTATGTTTTATCTTCATAGCTGCTATTCTTACTGAAGAAACCCAGAAACGGAGCATTGCTCTGTGGTGGAGACTGCAGCGGTGGAATAGAGCCATCCTAAATGATGTGGTTATGGAGTGAAATGCCATTATCCTGCAACTGGAAGTTGTAGAAATGCACAGAGGTGTTGATTTGCTGTGAAAGGTGAGCATGGAGGCAGCAAAGTTTTCATCTGGAGGCTCTACTGGAAAATTATGAGCAAAATACCAGGAAGAGTATTCTTCCAGTAAAAGCTGTTCTCTCACAATCCTGATAATGAAATGGGAAGTTGTTTGGATTCAGTGTGAACCAAGGTTATTATAGTTAACGAAAATTAACAAAAAAACTAAAACTAGAATTAAAAAAACATTCTAGTTAACTGAAATAAAAATAGAAACGAGAGTTAAAAAAAAAGAAAACTAACTGAAAATGTAAACTAAAATTTTAGCAAAAATGTCCTTCGTTTTTGTTTTTGTACATTTATTTCATACATAAGGCCTCGGAGTTGATATGAAATCTTTTTACTTCGCTCTGCCGGATTTACGCCAGGTGTCGTCGTACGACACCTGAAGGTTTGTGACGTCACGTGTCAACAGCGTGACGCCCGGTGCGAGAAAGTTAGGAGAAAGAGTCCTGTTTGGGATTTCTTTCATTATGACCATGTCAAAGATAAAAGTGTCTTGTAGAAGAAGCAAGTGGTTCAATATGTGGAAGGAAAAACCACGAATCTGAAAGTTCATTTGAAAAGCTGCACATGAAGGTTAACCAGGTGTACCTGGACCAGGTAGCCTCCCTGTCCCCCTTGTATGGTGTTCGGGTCTGTGGACCCGCTTTCAGTTTTTATCAATAGAAAAATGAAACAATTATTTTTTCAACCTGAAATTCATTGGCTTTGGCTCATTATCTGTGAAGAACATAAATCAAAACACATTTCCAATGAGCGCATACTGTACACCACCCTACGCATGTATATTACATACAGGGTGTGTGGGTCCACTGGACCCAGGGATAATAAAGTGTGGAAAGTACAGGTCCTGCGTACCTTCACTCTGTCTTCCTCCTTTCTGGGGCTACTGATAGTGTTTTCTGTCCCTCCTGTTCCCGCACAAAGTTGCCACATTGTTGAAACCAACACGTCTGCTCTTACTTTCCCGCACATTTTACCCTCCGTCTCATACCCAATCCCACCTGCAAATTAGGGGCGTGACGCTATAAATAAAGGCTTTGCCAGTGTGGTAGCTTATCACAAGTGATCAAGATGGCCAGAAGATGATCTGCTGAGAGGGCCTTGCAACTGATTTGGGAAGAGAGAGAAGCTTCTGAAGATGATGTTGAGGAAGAGGTTTCAGAATTTGAAGATCATATTTCTGAAAATTCAGTCTGACCGTGACTTTGAAGGAGAAGATGAGGTTCAATCAAAACCTCAATCAAAACGAAGACGACCAGCCCGTCAGCAGCAAGCTCCGGGACCAGCCCGTCAGCATCCAGCTCCGGGACCAGCCCGTCAGCAACCAGTTCAGGGACCAGCCCGTCAGCAGCCAGCTCCGGGACCAGCCCGTCAGCATCCAGCTCCGGAACCAGCCCGTCAGCAACCAGTTCAGGGACCAGCCCGTCAGCATCCAGCTCCGGGACCAGCCCGTCAGCAACCAGTTCCGGGACCAGCCCGTCAGCAGCCAGCTCCAGGACCAGCAGCCAGCTCCGGGACCAGCCCGTCAGCAACCAGTTTCGGGATCAGAAACCCACCAGATAGCAAGTGAAGCAATATGGATGTCCAAAAATGGTGAAATTGAATGGTCTTCTTGCCCAAGAAATGAGCCACCTCGCAGAGCTGCTAATGTGATAAAGATGCAACCAGGGCCAGCACGGCTGGCAGTTACTCATGTGCAGGGCATCAAGTCTTCATTTCAGCTTTTTATCCCAGATTCAATCCAGAAAATTATTCTGAATTACACTAATCTTGAAGGAAGGCGTGTTTTTGAAGAGAGGTGGAAGGAGATGGACCAAACTGATTTACAAGCCTACTTTGGGGTTCTTATCCTTGCTGGAGTTTTCAGGTCCAAAGGGGAATGCACAGAATCCCTGTGGGATGCAGAAACTGGCAGAGAACTTTTCCATGCAACAATGTCTCTGGAAAACTTCCACAAAATTTCCAGGATTATACGTTTTGATAACCGAGATGACAGACCAGCTCGATGGCAAAGAGACAAGCTAGCTGCCATCAGGACAGTGTGGGATAAGTGGGTGCTCCACCTGGACAACATGGACAAGCTGGTGACTGCCTACATCTGCAAAAGGAGGACCCTATGCTGGCCGCTAGTGATATTCTTTGACATGTTGGACCTCTCAGCGTACAACGCCTTTGTCATCTGGATGGCACTGAACACAGAGTGGAACAGGGGGAAGCTCCAGAGGAGACGCCTCTTTCTCGAGGAACTGGGAAAGGCACTGGTGAGACCTTAAATCCTCAAAAGACAACATGTTCCACGAACACCAGCTTCTGCAGCCATTGTGGGGAGAATTGAAGAGGAGAATGCTGGTGCCCCATCCACCCGACCTACAAAACCACCATCTGATGAACCTGAAGTACGTGTGTGATGCTGTTGCAGTACGTCATGTATGCTTTGCAACAGAGAGAGGTGTTAGTAACATTTCTGATCTTTTCATTATTCTAGGTTGTGGCCAGCAAAAACAAAAAGAAGCGCTGTGAAGTCTGTGGACCCAAGTTGGACAGGAAAACTCAATAAACATGCAGCAAGTGTAACAAATACATATGCAACACACACTGTAAAACTCTGCCCCTCATGTTTTGTGTAGACTTGTGTAAACAGAATTCAGTGGGGCTGATGTTGATGAGACTGATATTATTACTGTATATGTTCATCTTGTGTTATGTAAACTAACCTAAAGAAGTTATATGTCTAATGAAGTTCAAATGAATAAAATCAGTAGTTGTGAAACATCTTGCTTCATTTGTAAATGTGTTTTTTTCCACTCCACTTGATTATACCTGATTTTCATATTTATATTACATTTTATTAAAAAAACGAGTTGCACATTAATCCATAAATGTGTTCTATAAAAGGTAAAGGGCAAATATTAACCATGGTTGCTGTTCATATGGCTTATAATTGTGATTAAGTAAAAATCTGTTGAGTATTTTGACATAAAATTGTTTGATTGTGTTGTTTTGAAAACCCAAAACTAGCGGGTCCATCAGACCCACGAACACTGGCTAAGTAAGAAAAATACCAACACCACACAAGGGTTAATCTCCACTGGCAGCTTGTTCCACTTGTTTACAGCATAACAGCTAAATGCTGCTTCTCCATGTTTAGTCTGGACTCTGGTCTGGACCTCGGTCTGGACTCTGGTCTGGACCCTGGTCTGAACTCTGGTCTGGACTCTGGTCTGGACTCTGGTCTGGACCCTGGTCTGAACTCTGGTCTGGACAAGTTGACCAGAGTCTTTGGATCTAAGAGCTCTGCTAGGTTTATATTCTCTGAACATATAACAGATGTATTCTGGGCCTAAACCATTCTGGGATTTGTAAACAAGCAGAAGGGTTTTAAAATCTAGTCTGTGACTGACTGGAAACCAGTGTAAAGATTTTAAAACTGGTATGATGTGTTCAGATTTCTTAGTCCTGGTTAAAACTCTAGCAGCATCTGGATGAGCTGCAGATGTTTAATGCTCTTTTTAGGAAGTCCTGTTAAAAGACCATTACAGTAATCCAGCCTACTGGAGATGAATCATGGAGGCGTTTCTCCTGGTCTTACTGGCAGATTAAACTTTTAATTCTGAAAAGAAAAGAAAAGCACATCAGCATCAGCTGAGATCCATCAGTTTGTTAACCAGCTGCTGGTTCTGTGTTCTACCAGACACGTTCACTTTCAGTGTGTAAAATATTTACAGCTTTACCATGTCCAGTATAACATGTGAGGTTCTGTTAATCAGCTGCAGTAATTTGTACTAAAGCTGCTGAACCTCTAGTGAAATTCTTTATGTAGTTAACTATGAGTTGTTTAATCTGAATGAATTAAAGCCCTGGTCTAGAGGTTGTTGGGTTGTTGAGGTTCATGATGAGTCAGATTTATCTCCTTTAGGCTCCTGGCTGCCAAAAACTGAACTGTCTCTTGAATGGATTCATGTTGTGTTGATGTGTGTCTTTAGTTTGTTGGTTATGTTGATTTTTACCAAGCAAATGATCTCAGAAGCAGCATTGCACACATTTTTTTTTTACTTGAGGCTGCTGTCTTTTGGGCTGTTGTGTTTGATTTGTCGATGCTGTTCGTGTTTCCTCCTGATACAGTTTTTAAAAATTGTATCTTGTTGAGTTTTTATTATACAGTGCTTATTCTGATTATTTTAAATTTTGCACCTGACAAATACCCTGTAGGAGCCATTATTTCTGTTTATTGTTTGCTTCAGGTTTATTGTGGTGGTGTTTATGGTTGGGATGGTACAGGTGTTGAGGAAAGTGCATATAGGCGTGGAGATGACATGCATGGGGTGCTCGGGTGATGGGAGGTCGCACGGTTTTTACCACTTCCATCACTTCTCCGTTCCTTAATGTTTTTCCACTTCTCAATGCTTTTCCACGTGGCCTCTATTATACCTCCATACCTGTTGCTGTAGACTGCCATCCTTGACTTCAGATCATCATTCATTCATTCAATAAATGGGAACATACCCCAAACTTACTCTTGTCTGGACATTGTTTTAATGAAGTGCGTTATGACCAGGATCCCCTGCACCCAGAGCGACTAAAATGGTAGGACCAGATAGTCACTACATACCCTAATTTAGAAAAAACAAATAAACAAAAAACTAAAACTAATAAAAACTAGAAAATTTGCTCTAAAAACTAAGTAAAACTAACTGAATTTGAAAATAAAAAGTCAAAACGAAATAAAAACTAAAACTAATAAAAAATCCAAAACTATTATAACCTTGGTGTGAATGAGCTGATCTGATCGGTCTACACGGAACAGCCAATCAGAACCCCGTCTGACAAAAGTCAGAGGTGAGGTCGAGAAGAGAAAGTGAGGCTTGTATTCATGCATCTGCCACATTGCCCAGAGAGTTGCTGGAAAATTGCTAGCATTATTTTTGCTTGTGCAAAAGGTTCAGATCATGAAACTGATGAAGGTTATTTCAAGTTTCCTTGTGGAGTCATAAAAACAGGAGAGTGGTCCAAGGATTTATGAAAAGGCATGATGAAAAGTGGCATGCAGATCTTTGGTGGTTCTAAACTTGAGTACCTTTGTGATCCCAATATATTAAAATAAAGCGTTTTTATCTTTTTAAACTGTTTGTTGTTTAAACTGTGATTTGTTTGTTGCTGAAAATGTACGTTATAACCAGCGATGTGCGACACCGCCCAGTTTATTGACCTGTTGACCCCATCAGGCTAACCATGGGAGCACCCAGAGAACATTTTCAGAAGTAAACAGAACATTCAACGCTACGTGGACATATTTCTTTGCTTTTACTGCTGTTTACAAATGCTCTGAGACGTTTCCAGAATAAACTCACAGCTGGATGGAGAGGAGAGAAAAATGTAATTTCTGAACTGAGCTGAGCAGAAATGATTTAAAGTGGATTCAAATTTAAGTACAAGTGCTAGTTTTGTAGCTGCTCTGGAAATAGCCAGACACAGGGAGCTGTTCATGGAGAATATTTAAAAGAATAATTCATTAAGCTTTCAGAACATCTGTTCTCAACTCTGCTAAAACTGTCACAGTCAGAACCATAAAATTTTTTAGAAGACATCACCAGACAGCAAATTAAAGGCATTAGTTTGGCTTTAATTCTCTATCGCCTGTGATGAGTCCAAAGACGAAGGGGATATGAAATGCTGTTGTGCCGGTATGTCGACTATGCTGGACCACAGGAAGAAATTATAGAGTTGATACCACTACAAGGCCAAACGCGGGGGAGGACGTCTGTGAGGCTGTCTGGATTATTTAAGAGGCAAAGACAGAAAAAGTCATCTGACCTGATGGGTGACACATAAGGCTTTTTACTGCAGAGTCGCTGGTTAGAAAGCTGCTGACATCTCACTCCATCCTGCACCAACAGACAATGTACACTCAAACTGTATGATCCTTGACTCTGAGTCTGGTTGAAAATTGCTCTACGCGTGCTGAGTAGTACAAGTGTCCATACCAATTTAGTTGCAGAGTGGAGCAAAGTTTCTTCTGACTCTGGATCACTTCTGCAACATCTGGAGCTCTGGCAAATATTCTTTGCACCACCTCTTCCAGAAAGGATCCGCCATATACTGGACCTGCCTCCACCTGCGACTCATATACAGGTCCTCCTCCTGAAACGGAAATGTTGGTTGGGACCTTAACAGCAGGAGGTGATTTGGGGTCAAGGCCTCAATGTCGTTTGGATCATTGGAAGGGGTTGCCTCTGCCTCATACAGGAAGGTTTGAAGGCCCTCCTCCAGACTTTGAGTCCTAATGGTGGCGTTCAGCACCTTTCTCATGGACCTGATGAGTCGCTCCCATACTCCACCTTGATGGGATGCGGATGGGGGGGTTAAACTGCCACTGGATTTTTTTTTTAAGAGCCAGCAACTTTTTTGCAAAGCAGAGTATCAACAGTATATGCAGCACATAATAAATACAGAAAAATACTTAGAAGGACATGGGTGGTAGGGAGACCATTAAAGCTCAGAAATATCTTCTTGTCACCAACGAATCCTTTGAGAAGTATCTAAAAAGTTGAGAAAGGGGTCCCAAGTCCGATAGAAAAGGTATGGCTTGTCCTTCAACACAGTGGAAAAAGCTTCCTTTGGGATGATGCTTATTACAGTTTGCATCCACTGATGAAGAGAAGGGGGTTTATCAGTGCAAGAGAATGTGTAAAAGGTCTTTCATTTGAAATTTAGCAGGAAGTTCGTCGTCTAGACCTAACAGGCAAGTCCTTGGCCCCAGCTGCAGTTGGCACTTAAATATAACACAAAGCTTATTTATAGCTGACACCCAAAACTGGAGAATAACAGGACAGTTCCACAGGCAATGAAAAAAGGAACCAACATCAGACTGACATTTAATACAAAGCTCTGAAAGAGCTGGGTACATTCTATGCCTCTTTTCCGGGGTGACATAAAGCCTATGCAGGATTTTAAACTGTCTCTCCCAAACTGAATTTAATGCCAGTACCTTAAAAGGGCAGCTACACAGCTCACCCCAGGCCTCTGCCTCAATAGTTCCCAAATCCGATTCCCATAAGCCCCTAATTTTGTCAGAGTTATCAGTTTTAAGTCCAATTAAAACATTATAAATCCTTTTAGTAAAACTTTTAAGTTGTGTAGTTTTTAACATCAGAGATTCTATTGGAGAGATAGCAAACTTCCCACCGCATTCCTGCAATTTAGAAAGAATAAAAAATTTTAACTTGCAGATATTTAAAGAAATCCCTATTCAAGAGACCATACTTGACTTTTACCTGTTGAAATGTAAGAAGTGAACCCTCGTCAACTAAATCACCAACTGTTTTGATCCCTTTCTGAAACCAATTAACAAATCCAGCCTAGAGGCCAGGTATAAAGTCTGGGTTGTCATGGATAGGAGTCAAGTATGAAAAATAGTTGTCATATCCTTCTAAACACCTGACCTTTCGCCAGACAGATAGCATGTTCTTTAACACCATATTGTCCTGTATTAGTGCTGAGGCTTTAGCATGGGAGGTATATAATAAGTTCCACAAAGGAATACCCTTTAAAGCAGTAGACTCTGCAGACAGAAAAATAGAATTGCGGTCACAGTTAAGCCATTCCATAAGAAATTTGAACTGAGCAGCCCATAGGTAAAGTGGCAAGGAGAGAGCAGCAAGGCCCCCCTTCTGCACGGGTAGACAGAGGTAGCTGTATCTTAACCTAGGTCTTTTTTTGTTCCAAATAAATGAGATAACTGAACCATTCACTTTTGAGAAGACTTTCTTAGACAAAACAAGGGGCAACATCTGAAATAAATAAAGAAGACGAGGGAGAATGTTAATTTTGATTAGGTGAATATGGCCTAAGAGAGACAGAGGGAGGCTGCACCATCTGTCCAGATCGCGACTAACAGACTGAATAAGAGGAGTATAGTTTAGAGTGTACAAATCTTAAATATTAGGAGAAACCTTTATTCCTAAGTAAGTAAAGCCTGTTGGGGACCAACGAAATGGCAGAGAAATGTTTGGATTAACCCTATGTAAACCGGAGAGAGGCATAGCCTCACTTTTAGAGAAGTTTATCTTGTAACCAAAGAAGGCGCTATACGCAGTAATTAATTGCATTAGCTTGGGAATTGACTGGGTTGGGGAGTTTAGAAAAATCAAAACGTCATCCACGTAAAGTGAGATTTTATGCTGAAAATTACTTAAAGAAAGTCCTTCAATATTAGGGTCCCTCCTAATAGCAGCGGCTATGCCAATGCAAATAACAATGGGCTTAACGGGCAGCCCTCCCTACTTCCACGCCCAATACTAAAATTACTTGATCTATGTCCATTAGTAATAACTGCAGAGAGGGGTGATGTATATAAAATCTAAAATCTGAATTCACTTGACAAAACCATCACCTAGGCCAAACTTTTGGAGGGTAAAAAAAAGATAGGGCCATTCCAGCCGGTCGAAGGCTTTTTCCACATCTAGAGAAATAACCATAGCGTCAGGACTAAACAAGGATGAAAGTTGGATAAGATTAAGCAAACATCTAACGTTGTGTGTAGAGTACCTACCTCGTATGAAACCAGTTTGGTCATTTTTAACAACCGAAGGCAGCACCGTTTCCAGGTGTGAAGCTAGAACCTTCGCAAGAATCTTCAAGTCAAGATTCAAAACCGATATGGGCCTATAAGAGGAACACTCCTCTGGAGGTTTCCCTTTTTTCAAAACTAGTGAGATGTTAGCCTCCATTAAGGATGGAGGGAGAGCACCATGCACAAATGAGGACTCAAACATTTCAGATAATGGCGAGACTACAATTTTACAGAACTTTTTATAAAATTGACCACTAAAACCATCGGGGCCAGGAGCCTTGTTATTAGGAAGTAGCTGAATAACTTTCAGAATTTCACTCTGAGTTATTGGTTTACATAAATCATTCCTATGGCTGTCAGCAATTTTAGGTAAGTCCAGCCCCAAAAAGAAACTGCACATATCTTGTTCGTGTGAGGATCTGAACTGAGAGGCATATAACTGCTCGTAAAATGTTTTGAAAGTATTATTAATTACAGCATTATCAAAGTTTAGTAAACCAGACGATTCCTTGACACATTGAATATTCCGGGCAAAAGCCTTATCTCGAAATAGGTTAGCCAGGTAACAATTTGGTTTGTTGGCAAACTCATACATCCTATGCCTCATAAAAAATATAGATTTCTCTGCCCTTTTCGTTAGCAGCCCCTCTAAGGCGATTTTGACCACCTGAATGTCGTCCCTAACAGGATCCGAAGATCATGCAACTCCAGTTCAAGTTCCAATCGACTAATCTTTTTAAGCCCTGCAGAATATGATATAATCAGACCACGAGCAAAGGCTTTCATAGTATGCCAGAGCAGACCAGGAGAAACATCAGGAGTTTTATTTTCTTTAAAGAAAAGACTGAGTTGTTCATTCAAAAATTTGTCAAATTTTGGATCGTGAATCATGAAATTACTAAACATCCAGTTTAAACTATGAGGACTAGGATTTAAATTATGTAACTGCAAAAACACAGGTGCATGGTCTGATATTATAATATCACCAATTCTGCAGCGTGCCACATTCCTTAGTGATGTTTTGGGGGTAAAGACAAGGTCTATCCTGCTACTTGTTTTATGCACACCAGAGTAGAATGTAAATTTTCTATCATTAGGGTAAAGAACCCTCCAAGTGTCAACCAGCTCAAGTTCGTTACATGTATCCAAGAGAGCTTTGGCCCTTTTAGACATTGTAGTTTTAAGTGAAGGAGATTTGTCCATTACTGAAGAAAAATAACAGTTGAAATCCCCAGCTATCACTGAATTTTCACAAACCCAATCGGAGAAAGAAGAAAGAACAAGAGTAATAAAATCAATAGATTGTACTGGCGGAAAATAAATATTTAGAAATGACACGAAACTAAGTGGTGACAGGTAGGTGACGCTGGTGGCAGGTAAGTGACGCTAATGCTGTAGGTGACGTAGTTCTGGGGAGACGGCAGATTCAAACTAGGCGCGCCCAAACATTTATACTTTCATTCAATTGTATTTTGTGCCAGTCTAATCAAAATATTCTTTAAAGTAGGAAAACAGTGTCTTTAAAAGGTACACTCTGGAGCACAGCGGGGAGGATTTGGCCAGCCTGACAGATTTTATAGATCGTTGTTACGACAGAATCGTCATGGGGAAACCAAACAACACGTCCACCCCCTCCACCTCATCTAAGTCCAAGAGACAGCGAAATGAGGATTCAGCTGGAGCTATTTCACCACTGGGGAACGACTCAACAGATGTTCTGATCTCTATAGATAAGAAACTCAGTAGTTTTGATGCGCGTTTGAGCCTGGTAGAAATTCTCTACAAGGAGTTCCAGGCGCTACGTGAATCCCTAGAATTCAGCCAGAAGCAGGTGGAAACTCTGGCTGTAGAAAATGCTGGTCTCAGAGAGTCGGTAAAATCCCTCACCGAGGGCTTGACCCGTCTCTCGGAGGAAAATAAGAAGATGAAGGAAACGGTGATCGATCTGCAGGCACGGAGCATGAGAGAGAACCTGGTATTTGCAGGGATTCCAGAGCAGACGGAGGAGGACCCCGAGACCACGGTGAAAAACTTCATCAAAACCCACCTGAAGCTCCCGGAGGAAACGGTGAAAAACATCTCCTTTCACAGAGTCCATCGGCTCGGCGGGAGGAAACCCGGGTCCAGCAGACCAAGACCTATTGTAGCGAAGTTCGTCAGCTTCAAACAGAAGGAGCAGGTGAAGAACCAGGGCCACGAACTGAAGGGAACCAACTTTGGAGTAAACGACCAATAACCGAGAGAGATCCTGGACCGACGGAGAGTCCTGTTCCCATCAGGAGGAAATTTATCGCTGAAGGTGCTCGCGCTGTCATCGCGGTGGATAAATTATTTATTAATGGACAGCTGTACCGCGACCCGGACATCACTTCGTGGCTCTACTGACTTGGTATGTGCTTTAATTTTCCTGTTTTCTCACTAGATCATGTTATATCCATAAAACTGCCATAAAAGATAATTTAGTTAACAGTAAATCCACTGCCCGTCTCCACTACACTGCTCTCAGCACAGATGCGTTCTTTAAATTACTTTTTTCATTTGGCACTGTCGCTCTTTTCACTCTTTACACTTCTTCTCTCCGACCCTTTAACGGTTAACGGTAACACTTGTCATTGTATTATATACACATCAGCACTTTTCATGATTCACAGGAACACACACAGAACAGCACAAGCGCACACACATCCCTGTCACAACCAGCAGGCAGATACACATGGAGAAGCAGTGGGATGCACGCACACACGCTTCAGTAATATGCATATAGCCCTCATTTGTGTGGTTGGTTCATGAACGAACTCACATTTGTCACATGGAATGTGCATGGAGCTGGCACAAGGGAAAAGAGGTTAAAAATTTTTAATCGTTTGAAAGAAATGAAAGCAGATATAATATTACTCCAAGAGACTCATTTATCAAACTCAACAATAGATCTTCTCTCAACAACCCAGTTTCCACACGTGTATTCAGCTTGTTATAATTCTAGGCAGAGAGGAGTAGCAACTCTTATTAATAGAAGGTTAAATTTTGATATAGATAATACAATCATAGATCCAGAAGGCAGATTTATAATAATTACATTATCTATTAAAAATGTTAAGTTATGTATTGTAAATATATCTGGTCCAAATGTAGATGATCCTCCTTCTTTCACTCCCTCTTCGCCTCTATAGGCTCTTTCCGACTGTAGGAACCTTTTGCAGTTCCTATAACCTTTTCAGGAACCAGGCCGTTTTTTCGCGCATTCCGACATATAGGAACTAGGGACCAAAGCCCCCAGTTCCTATAACCATTTTAGCTCCTGCTCCGAGGCAGGGTCTGAACGGGGTTCTATAGGAACCCTACTGACGTAGGTGTTCTGTGACTGGTAGCTACGCCCCTTGCCAGATTTCCGCATTTTGTGTCCCCGCCACATTTAAAAAACACGGTTGCACATACGGACAAAAACAACAACAGAGCAAGCGATAAATGGACCGACGAGGAGGTCGAAGCTCTTCTGACCGTCTACGCCACAGAGGATTTTCAGAGAGGTTTTGAAGGTTCGCAGCAAAATATAAAAATATTCCTGACGATCAGCTCTCAGTCAGAGAACGCGGGATAACGCGAAGCAGCGCACGTAGAAAACTCACACAAGACTACAAATAAATTAAGGGTCATGACAACCGGAGTGGGACGAACCGAACAAACAGTAAATTGGACAGCTTGTACCACCGACATGTTTACTCCGTCAACGCCGCAGCAAATGACTCTTGCGTGCGGCAGGAAAAGCCAGTGTGATATGCAGCTTATACACACATGTAAATAGTTATTTTTGCTCTGCTGTATTCACTATAAAAAAAAATAAATGACTTTGTAAAGAGTCTGAAGTTTTCAGTTTGTGTCTGTTAGATGTGCTTTGGCCACATCTATTAAAAATATTAGCTAATAAAAATATTGAGTAATTATTAACTTATCACAGCTATGAAATATAAAAATAATCCATCTTTGGTCGCTACATTTTAAGTCTTATCCCTGGGTGTAAATTACGTTAGTTTATCAACTTTATAATATGCTCCATATCACAGAATGAAGTTTATCATGTTTAACCAAGATCTGACACAAATTAC
This sequence comes from Melanotaenia boesemani, assembly GCF_017639745.1. Classification (NCBI taxonomy): domain Eukaryota; kingdom Metazoa; phylum Chordata; class Actinopteri; order Atheriniformes; family Melanotaeniidae; genus Melanotaenia; species Melanotaenia boesemani. Next base: position 32,503,035 of record NC_055699.1, read on the forward strand.
ACACCTGTAAAAATTTCACCACCCTTTTTATATTTTTACCTTCATCTACGCTAAATCTGTGTGACTATGTCCTCATAATTCTAAACCATAACTCAGTCACAACCAACCCTTCAGTGACGGATTACTCCTCCACCTTTCTACTGATGATTCCATAAAACACACAAAGCTTAATAGCAGATGATGAGATCTTTATTTTGCACATAACACAAAAAAGAAATGAAAAAAAAAATTAAATGATGCATTTTCTATGGAACATTTTCTCTTTAAATGTGTACATCATGTATACATGTATGTTCTGTCTGTCCAACTTCCAGAACATGATGCTTATTATGAAGAGGTGTGTTGTGATTAGCTGGAAGGCAGGAGGTGAAGCATCCAGGCTGTTCTCCATCTCCTTCAGTATCTGCAGCAGGTGGTTGTCCATCCTCTCCAGTGCAGCTTCAGGCGGCCACAGATGTATTGAAATGTCTCCCTGGACATACAGAAATTCTCTGTCCACTGCTCATCGGTAAAATTGAGAACAACCTTTTCCCACTAGTTATCAGCTTTGCTCCGGACCAGCCGGACGGTGAGGAGTTCAATGAGCTGCAGCAACGTCTGAAACAGAACACGAGTTACAATAAACCCGCCGTTTGAAATGTTTACTTACTGTAATCTGCTCAACACAGACAGTAGAAAACCGTCTGAAATGTTTACTCATAAGACACGTATACAATCGGCGCATGTTTAATAAGTTAAACTTACACGTCGTCTCCTTTGTCTGCGGCAGATCTCCTGCCGCTGGATTCTTCATCTTCTGACTTTCAGGAGTCTTCCAGCCTCGACGTGAGACGCCTGGTTGTATCGTCCGTCAGTAACATCTCCATCAAGCAGAGCATCAACACTGCGATCTCTTCGTTCTCCATATTAGCTTGCCGTGTTGTTTTGTTTTTAGCAGGTTTTGTTTTGTTGTTATGTGGCGCTAAAGTCACACGTCACTGTCGCAGACGTATGCGTCACATCGGTCCTGCTACCGCCCCCAACTCATGTGCGAATGCAACATGAAACAGTTCCCCTGGAGAAGGTAGTTCTTAGAACTAGGACAGTTATTAGAACTGTGTTCTTAGAACTTCTCTGTCGGAATGCGCCTTATGTTCACTCAGATAGCACATTAATTATAGGAGGTGATTTTAACATTATACTGGACAAACAAAGTACCACAGGAGCTCATTGAGTCTGGAAATCCTCAGAAACTGTAAAACATGAAGGATTTTGGTCTCTGTGATGTTTGGCGCTCTCACCATCCCACACTAAGAGAATACACCTTCTTCTCTTCAGTCCACCATTCCTATTCTAGATTAGATTATTTCTTAACTAGCAGCTCGCTGATGAATGACATGTCAGAAACCAGAATCCATCCTATTAGCATTAGTGATCACGCACCAGTATCATTCACTCTGAGAAGTAAGAGCAATAAACCAGCAACTAGAAACTGGAGATTTAATACGTCATTACTTAAAGATCCTGAGTTTATCAGCTACTTTAAAAGAGAATGGTCCTTATATCTAGAAAATAACGACTTGCCAGAAACTTCAGCGTGTGTTCTTTGGGAAGCAGGAAAAGCGGTAATGAGAGGGAAAATAATTTCCTTTTCTTCTCATAAGAAAAAGAAGGAAACTTTGAGAATTTCAGAGTTAGAACTCAGAATTAAATCCTTAGAGGAGCTTACCATGTCTCCCCAGAAGAACACACACTAAATGCTATAAGGAAAGCTAAACTTGAACTTAATGAAATAATAGATAAAAAGAAGCAGTTCTTGGTGCAAAGACTTCGCTTGGAGAATTTTGAGCATGGCAACAAATCTGGAAGGTTCCTGGTGTCATGGTGGTGCTTTGTGTGTGTCTGAAGTTTGCAGGTGGGGCTGAGCAGGTTGCCATGAAGACTTAGGGCGGAGACTGGAGCCACAATTGACACCACCTGCAGCTCATCATCAGGCTCATTGTCCTGCTCTACTCCCAGCTATTTAAGGACAAGCAGGAGCTCCAGTCTTTGCCAGATTGTCTCACAATTCTGCGTGGTAATCAGGCCGGCCCTAGTGATCTTTATGCCTTGCTTTGCATCTAAACCTAACCTTGTGATCTCTACTCCTCAGCACATTGACATCCACCCCTTGGAACTTATTAGCAGCTCTGGACCGAGACATCTCCTTCCACCACCTCACCACCTAAAGTTGTACCTGCCTGCTCGCCCTGCCATTCATCCAACACTTCTCCCGCAACTGGAGATCCTTCACTGGCGTACCCCCTCCGCCGTCATTTCCCCACAGGAACACAGTAAGCCGTTCCTCCCCACTGTTATTTCCCATACCTCGTCATATCCACACTAACCGTCTGCACTCTCTTAGGAACAGCATCCCGGACCTGGACCAAGCCTTTCACACTTATTATCAATAAACACTGTTATTTTCTCCCGCAACTCTGTGTGTTCTGCTTTTGGGTTCCCCTCCACTCTACAGCCTGGGATCGTGACAGTACAATCTGGCCAAAACATGGACCCAACAGACACCTTTCAATCCGGCCAAAACATGGACCCAGCAGACGTCTTTCAAACGGCCCTGACTAAACAAGGAAGTCTCCTAGGGGAGCATGAAAAAGCCTTACGCTTCCTGGGGGAGCAACAGAGTCATTGCAAACACCGTTTGGATAAGGTCTTTGAACAGATAAACAGCATACATAACTTACTGTCTGCTTCTGCCTCTGCAGCTTCCGGATCTTCCTCCATAGCCTCCACACCAGGACCAGCTTCTCCGCCGAATCCAGTGTTCTGAGACGCTGCATTCCCCACTCCTGAACAGTTCGCCGGGGATGTAAGCAAATGTGGGGGATTTATATTGCAATGCTCACTGGCTATATCCCGTTCTCCCCAATCGTTTTCCTCAGACTCTGCCAAAATATCGTATGTCATTGCCCTCCTACGCGAAAAAGCGCTAGATTGGGCGTTAGCGTATTTTCACACTCACTGTATCGATTCCACTCTTTTCTCCTCTTTCATGGATGATTTCAAAAAAACCTTTGACCACCCTTTGAAGGGAGCTGATGCAGTCAAGAGACTGCTGAACCTGAGACAGGGAAATCAACCGGCCGTTGACTTCATCGTGGACTTCTGGGTTCTGGCGGCGGAGACTGGGTGGCCTCCGGAGGTTTTAAAGGGAGTTCTGCTCAACGCTTTATGTGAGCAACTCAAGGACCAGCTTGCCTTCCGGGAAGAGGCTGCCTCATTCGAAGAATTGGTCACTATGGTAATCCAAATCGACGGCCGCCTGGCCGAGAGACGCCGGGAATGTGGTGCGAGGAACCTCCCTTCCAGTAGAAGGGCGGTGCTAAGGTCGGAGATTGTGCCGAATCCTGCCGGGGGTGCTGTCCTGGCCCTAGCTGGATCTGAGGAACAGGGTGAACCTATGCAGGTAGGACGAGCCGGCCTAACGTCAGAGGAACGCCAACACCGGTCCCGTAATCACTTGTGTTTCTACTGCGGCTCTCCTGCTCACCGTGTTTTCAATTGTCCGTTGCGGCCAAAAGACACCGCCCGCCAGTAGAGGCTGGAGTACTGGTGGGCGGGGTTAAGCAGACAAATCCTCCACGATGCATTTTACCCGTAACTCTCTCATTAGGAGGGGCTAATCACCAGTTACAGGCACTCATTGACCCCTGACGGCTCAACAGCTCGGTCTTCCTTCTGTTCCCCTGGCTACTCCCATGTCTGTCACAGCATTAGACGGGAGAATTCTTACTACCATCACTCATGCGACCGGTCCTCTTACCCTTCCTGTTTCTGGTAATCACAGTGAAAAAATTGAATTCCTCCTTTTCCCTGTAGCTGACGTCCCCCTCATCCTCGGATACCCCTGGCTAGCATTACATAATCCTCATATCAACTGGAGTAAAAGCCGTTTAGAGAGCTGGAGTCTTTTCTGTTTATCCAACTGTCTGAGATCAGCTCGTCATCCGTCTAACTCACCTGCTCACCTTCCGGAACGCCCAGTGGATTTATCTGCGATTCCCCCAGAATACCATGATTTGGGCACAGTATTTAGCAAAGACAAGGCTCAATCCTTACCTCCACACCGGCCTTATGATTGCGCCATAGATCTTCTCCCTGGGGCGTCTCTTCCAGGGAGCAGACTTTACAACCTGTCCAAGCCTGAACAAGAGGCGATGGAAACCTACATTCGTGAGTCCCTAGATGCAGGCCTCATCAGGCCTTCCTCCTCTCCTGTTGGAGCGGGATTTTTCTTCATGCAAAAGAAGGACGAGACCTTACGACCGTGCATTGATTATCAAGGTTTGAACAACAGTACTGTAAAAAATAAATATCCTCTGCCCTTGATCACGTCTGCCTTCGAACCCATCCAGGGAGCCCAGGTCTTCACTAAGTTGGATCTCCGCAACGCCTATCACTTGGTCAGAAGTCGAGAGGGGGACGAGTGGAAGACGGCCTTTAACACCCCTCTTGGTCACTTTGAATACCTTGTCATGCCATTTGGACTACCAATGCTCCTGCTGTGTTTCAAGCTTTAATCAATGATGTTCTTCGTGATTACCTACACCACTTTGTCTTTGTTTACCTTGATTATATTCTTATTTTCTCCAGAACCCTCTCAGAACATCACCAACATGTTCGTTTGGTCCTGCAGAAGGTTATTGGAAAATCGCCTGTATGTCAAGGCGGAGAAGTGCGACTTCCACATCTCCTCAATTTCCTTCCTTGGATACATCTTCTAGGGCGGGCAGGTGAAGACAGATCCAGCCAAGGTTGAGGCTGTCGCTGAATGGCCTACACCCACAAGCAGAAAGGACTTGCAACGTTTTCTTGGTTTTGCAAATTTTTATCGCAGATTCATCAGGAATTACAGTATGGTTGCTGCTCCTCTCACCAGGTTAACCTCTGTCAAGGTTCCTTTTTCCTGGACTCCGGAGGCGGATCAGGCTTTCTGCTGTCTCAAAGAACGATTTATCACAGCTCCCATCCTTGTCCAACCGGACCCGGACCGACAGTTCGTCCTGGAGGTGGATGCCTCGGATTCCGGGGTGGGGGCCGTCTTGTCCCAGCGATCTAGCAAGGACAATAAGTTACATCCATGCGCCTTTTTCTCCAAGCAGTTGACCCCCTCTGAACGGAACTATGATGTCGGCAATAGAGAACTGCTGGCGGTGAAACTCACCTTGGAGGAGTGGCGACACTGGCTGGAGGGGGCCAAACATCCTTTTCTGGTGTGGACTGACCACCGAAACCTCGCATATTTACAGGGTGCTAAGAGACTGAACTCCCGGCAAGCCCGCTGGTCATTATTCTTCAACCGCTTTAACTTTTCTATTTCCTATCGCCCAGGTTCCCAGAACATCAAGCCCGATGCCTTGTCCAGGTTATATGCCGTTGACAAAGAGTCCACAGAACCAGCTTGCATTCTTCCCCCTTCGGTGGTGGTCGGTGGGGTGACATGGCATGTGGAGGAACGGATACATCAGGGCTTGCTCGCGGACCCGGATCCCGGTGGTGGGCCTCCAAACCACCGATACGTGCCCACGACCGCAGGTTCCGCAGTTCTGCACTGGATCCATTCCTCTAAATTTGCTTGTCACTCGGGAATCCGTCGCACAATCACATTAATTCAACGGCACTTCTGGTGGCCGTTCCTGGAAGCTGATACCAGGGAATACGTCTCTGCCTGTCAGGTCTGTGCCCGGAATAAGACCTCCAATCACCCACCGTCAGGTCTGTTGCAGCCACTGGAAGTCCCCAGTCGGCCCTGGTCCCACATCTCATTGGATTTCATCACAGGCCTGCCTCCCTCTCAAGGTAAAACCACCATCCTCACTATAGTCGATCGTTTCTCTAAAGCTGCCCATTTCATTCCCCTGGACAAGCTGCCTTCATCGACAGAGACAGCGGACCTCCTGGTGACCCATGTCTTCCGGCTCCACGGCATCCCCACGGACATCGTCTCTGACAGAGGCCCGCAGTTTGTTTCCAGGGTCTGGAAGGCCTTCTGCACCGCCCTGGGTGCCAAAGTCTCTCTGAGCTCCGGCTACCATCCTCAGTCTAACGGTCAGACTGAGCGACTCAATCAGGAGCTGGAAGCCGCGCTACGGTGTGTCGAGTCTGGCAATCCATCTGCCTGGAGCCGTCACGTGGGCTGGATCGAATATGCCCATAATCCCTTGTCGTCGTCTGCTACCGGTTGTTCTCCATTTGAAGCCTCTCTTGGTTACCAGCCGCCTTTGTTCCCCACGGAGGAGCGGGATTTGGACATGCCGTCTGTGCAGCATCACCTGCAGCGGGTACGGAGGGTTTGGACCCAAACAAGGGAGGCCCTGCTGTGTTCTGCGGCGCGCAACAAACGTCTGGCTGATCGCCGCCGCCGTCCGGCCCCTGTGTATTCACCAGGCCAGAAGGTTTGGTTGTCCGCCAAAGACATTCCTCTGAAGGATGTGCCCCCTAAATTGGCCCCTCGTTTCATTGGTCCCTACGAAGTCGACTCGTTGATGGGGTCTTCGGCTGTCCGGCTCCTGCTCCCCTCCTCACTGCGAGTTCACCCTACGTTTCATGTATCCCAGGTCAAGCCGGTTTTGTCTAGCCCTTTGTGCCTTCCGGCCAGACCGCCTCTGCCCACCCGGGTTGTTGATGGTGCTCCGGCCTTTTCGGTGCGCCGCATCCTGGATGTCCGGCGCAGGGGGCGGGGTTTCCAGTATCTGGTCGACTGGGTTGGCTGCGGTCCTGAGGAACGTTCCTGGATCCCTCGTCGTTTCATCCTGGATCCCGCCATGGTTGCCGCTTTTCACCGCTCTCGGTGGCATGCTGTTGGGCCGCCTGGGGGCGTCCCTTGAGGGGGGGGTACTTTCATGGTGGTGCTTTGTGTGTGTCTGAAGTTTGCAGGTGGGGCTGAGCAGGTTGCCATGAGGACTTAGGGCGGAGACTGGAGCCACAATTGACACCACCTGCAGCTCATCATCAGGCTCATTGTCCTGCTCTACTCCCAGCTATTTAAGGACAAGCAGGAGCTCCAGTCTTTGCCAGATTGTCTCACAATTCTGCGTGGTAATCAGGCCGGCCCTAGTGATCTTTATGCCTTGCTTTGCATCTAAACCTAACCTTGTGATCTCTACTCCTCAGCACATTGACATCCACCCCTTGGAACTTATTAGCAGCTCTGGACCGAGACATCTCCTTCCACCACCTCACCACCTAAAGTTGTACCTGCCTGCTCGCCCTGCCATTCATCCAACACTTCTCCCGCAACTGGAGATCCTTCACTGGCGTACCCCCTCCGCCGTCATTTCCCCACAGGAACACAGTAAGCCGTTCCTCCCCACTGTTATTTCCCATACCTCGTCATATCCACACTAACCGTCTGCACTCTCTTAGGAACAGCATCCCGGACCTGGACCAAGCCTTTCACACTTATTATCTATAAACACTGTTATTTTCTCCCGCAACTCTGTGTGTTCTGATTTTGGGTTCCCCTCCACTCTACAGCCTCGGATCGTGACACCTGGCTAATCAGTTAAAAACAAACAAGAAGAAAACAACCATCTCCTCTGTCAGAGATCCAGAAGGAAACATCAGCCACGACCCAGACAAGATAAATAACACTTTCAAAGAATTCTATAAAACATTATATACATCACAACTAACTACAACAGATGACAATATTGATAAATTTCTTAGTAACATCAATCTTCCACAATTAAAACATGAAGATAAAATGGTCTTGGATTCCCCCCTTTCAGTCGGCGAACTCCAAGAAGCTCTCCAGCATATGCCCAACAATAAAGCTCCAGGTCCAGATGGTTACCCAGTAGAATTCTACAAAGAATTCTGGACAATGCTGGCACCCACTTTCTACAATATGATATTAGAAATAAAGGAAAAACAAAAAATACCTTCAAATTTGAACCTAGCCAATATTACTCTAATATTAAAACCAGGTAAAGACCCGACACTTCCATCCAGTTACCGTCCAGTTTCATTAATAAATTTAGATCTTAAAATAATTAGCAAAGCTTTGGCCAGAAGAATAGAAAAAATAACCCCTCTAATAATATATCCTGACCAAACAGGCTTTATTAAAGGTAGACATTCCTCTACTAACATGCGTAGATTAATTAACATCATAGATTATTCTACTCTGCATAATCTGGAATCCACAGTAATTTCTTTAGACACAGAAAAAGCGTTTGACCGAGTAAACTGGAAATTTTTATTTGCAACGTTAAACAAATTTGGGTTTGGGTCATCTTTCATAGAATGGATAAAGATATTATATAACAACCCAAATGCAAGTGTGAAGACCAATGATCAAACCTCTCCAAGCTTCTGTTTGCAGAGAGGCACCAGACAGGGCTGCCCGCTTTCTCCATCACTCTTTGCTATTTTTATTGAACCCCTAGCTGCTGCCATAAGACAAAATAAAGAGATTAAAGGAATCCATGCCAACAATATAGAACACAAGATAAGTCTTTATGCTGATGACGTATTACTTTTTCTCCAGAACTCACCGACGTCTCTCCCCCAGACAATCACACTTATTAACACATTCTCATCAATATCTGACTACTCTATTAACTGGTCTAAGACTATTATTATGCCCATCAACTGTGACCTACAAAACATACCCAATACTACAATACAGTCTGGAAACATTAGATATCTAGGCATAAACATTTCCCCCAGGTTATCAGAACTAACAAAGCTAAATTATGTCCAGCTACTTAAAGCAATAGAGGATGATCTCTCAAGGTGGAGGCGCTTACCCATATCACTCATGGGGAGGGTTGCCACAGTTAAAATGATGGTTCTATCTAAAGTAAACTGCCTGTTTTCAATGATATCCACTAAACCATCCTCCAGCTGGTTTAAGTCACTGGACTCACATATATCTAAATTTTTATGGAAAAATAAGCCATCACGTATCAGTCTAAAAACTTTACAACAGACTAAAGATAGAGGCGGATTGGCGCTACCCGACTTTAATCATGTTTTCTTAGCTAACAAGCTGCAGTATATCTCCAAATGGCTTAAACCTAGCAGTCTGGATGAAACATGGTTAGATGCAGAGCAAGCATTGTGTGAGGGTGTGTTTATCTCTGACCTGCCATTCATCAGCTCAACCATCAAAACACATAAGTGTTTTAAAAGCATCAATATCAGTTCCTCCTTAGTGGCTTGGTGGGATTTTCTAAAAATAACCAAATCCTCACTTTTTCCATGTAAGTTTACACCCCTCTGGAACAACCCTGACATCCTGCAAAACAAAAAGCTTATCAATTTTACTCAATGGAAAAATAAAGGAATAAAACAGTTAGAACATATAATAGAAAATGGAAACTTCTTATCATTTAATATTCTCACTTCACAATATGGAATCAGTAGCAAAACATTTTTAGAATATCACCAGCTTAAATCTATTATATGTAAAAAATATACCATTAATCAATTAAACTTACAGCTACCTATTAGGGTGGCAGAATTCATGAATCTCAATGCCCCAAAGCTATTATCAAAAACATATAGACTATTATCTAAACTAGAAGACTCAATCTGTCTTCCAACTTCAAAATGGGAGGGTGACTTATCCAGTAACTTTAATAAAGATAAATGGTCACAAATATGTTTAAACACCTTTAACATGATTAAAATTCAAATATGCAACTAATACAATTCAAAATTCTGCATAGAACTCATTATACAGGACAAAGGATGTTGAGGATGGGTCTGTCACGATCAAACATCTGCACACACTGCAATGAAAACACACCTGACAACTATCTCCATGCCTTGTGGTCCTGCACACCTGTCCGCAGGTTCTGGCTTCAGGTATGTGTGGACATGTCAATATGGTTTAAATGTAATATTCCTACAATCCCCGCACTATGTCTACTAGGTGACTTGGGTGACATTAATATGGCAATTAACTCTGCACACATGATATGCACAGCATTATGCATCGCAAAGAAAACTATCCTTGTGAACTGGAAAAACAAAAATAGGTGGCTACTCACCTCTCAGTTTTAATTGCACCGAGACACCAAAACACAAGAAACACAACACACAAACAACACCTGGGGGGCATGGCATGCGGTGCATGGCGGGCGGGGCCACTTAGGTGGCCCAGCTCCCGGCTCATTGCAGTCATTGCCCCTCAATTTTATTGACAGCAGACAGCGCAGCCACCCCGGGACCTGGGGTGGCTGCGCTGGTGGGCTGCTGGCTCTGTGGGGGTTGGGTCAAGGGGGGGTGCTTGGGGCTCGCTGTCCGCTGGTCCGCCTGGGGTGTCCCCAACGGGGCATGGTGGGTGGGTTGTGTGTGGCGTGACTGTGTGGTGGTGAGTGATTGTGGGTGCGGCACGGGGGAGGGTGTGAGTGTGGGGTTATTTGGGGTGCAGATTGAAGCAGGTGGGGAGTGGGGGGAGGGGGGCCAATAGCACCCTGGTTCCCGGGATGTGCGGCTGGCCTACGCCGGGTGGCTGTCTGGGGGGGCCTGGTCCTCCTAGGCATGTTGCGGGCCCTCTGCCTTTGGGGGTGGGGCGGCCGCCTCTGGGCTCCTGGGGCCCTGGGCCCTTCGCTTGGGCTGCCCTGGGTGGCCGGTCCCTGGCGGGGCCGGCGGCTGCTGATCTTGGCCCACTGGGGCCTGTGCCCAGGGACTGTGGGGGGCTCTTGCTGGGGCTCTCCTCTGCCGCCCTTCGGGTGGGGCTGGAGTCGTCTTTGTGGTGGGGTGGCTTGGGTTGGTGCTCCGGGTCTGCTGCTGAGGGCCCAGCCCAGGCCCTGGTCTGCCTCTGGCCTCCGTGGAGGCGAGGTCACATTTGCATGATCTCACTCACCACTCTTCATCACTGATCACTCCTTGTTTCACAGTCACTGAGTTGTCTAGTGGGTTTTTAATATAAGCGATAATTATTAAAATTTTTTTTTTTTTGTATTTTTCCTGTGAGTTAGTACCTGGTCGCTGTTATGTCTTTTTGATTTGGTTATTATTTAAAAACTCTTAATGACTGGCAGCCCTGTTTTTTTTTGTTTGTTTTTTTTTTCTGTGTGTGTGTTTCTGCTTTTGTAAAAGTTGTAGGAAAGTTTCTGGTGTGTTCATGTACAGGTGTAACAGTTTGTTGTCTGGTGATGGTGTGGATTGAAGGGTCGTTTCCTTCTGTCTGTGATCTTTTTGTCTCCTTTCTTCTTTCCCTTTTGCTCTTTTTGCTATTTTCCATCTTTTTCTGTCCCCTCCGGTCAGGTCCAGCAAGATTACATAGATTCCGTGATTCAAAGTAAATAAATAAATAAATTAATCACATTATCAAGAGGAGCCTTACCCATAGGCCTCCCCTTGGCAGAGCAAATTTGTTCAGCACGATACAACAACCAGATTATCATTTTGCTTGCTATGATGCTGGACAGGACAAGTTTAAAAAAAAAAAAAAAAAAAAAAAAAAAAGAAATGACATGGATTGGCCATGTAGTGAGCCCTTAAGTGATATGTATCTACCGCATTTATCACTAACAGTTTGGGCGTCCATCAAAGGCAAATGCTTATTTATTAAGATGGCCACACCACGACTCTTACTTGTAAAGGAGGAACTAAACACCTGTCCAACCCCGTCACGCTTTAACTTCAGGTGCTCCTGAGCGGTCAGGTGCATCTCTTGCAACAGAGCAACATGCACATTTTCCTTTTTAAGAAAACTCTAAATTTTTTTCCGTTTGATAGAGTTGTGTATACCTCCTACATTCCAACTACAGACATTTAGTCTTACTTTGTCACTGGCCATTTTATAATTGACAAAACAAAAAATGAATCAGGCCTAAATAGTAAAATGGTAAAAGAAGAATGAGCTGACAAGATGGGCTCCCCAAAACCAATACTGAACATATCTGACAAACGAAATATGCACAAGACAAAATTGACATCCTGCTTTGCTAACACTTAACCCAAAACTATTTACAAGAACATTTACACAAAAAAGACATATAATCATGGAGGTCAGACTGAGGTCTTGTACACCCAACAGGGGGCGCAAGCTAACTTCCCAACTTAAAAGAAAAAGTGGAAGATGCTGGACCAAAATCGTGTTAAACAACTTCTAATGTTGACTGCTAACCCGCAGCTCAAATAAAGTAAAATTTATGGAAAGAAAACAAAAATTTCGTACTAGTAAAATTATGTGATCACTAAGGAGAAGGCCTATGTAAAATAAATATCCCAGTGATGGTGAAATATTAATAACAACACCTCATGAGCACATGAAGCTCTAGTTATGTGCCGTTACAGATACCTTACAGTATGGACAGAAACTAGATCCAGTTCACAGTCAATGAGAGCGGTGACACAGGAGTATGTCAGTCATCGGGATCCACGGAGGGAGAGCCCCCAGATCGTGGCGGCCCATCCAAGTAGGCAGCAACATCCCTGGGGTGCTTTAAAAAATTTTCCTCACCGTTATGCTTAACCCGGATACATCATGGCGAATGGGATCCCCTAAGACTCTGCTTCACCATGTAGAATTCTTGGCGTTTCCTTACGACCGCGGCAGAGAAATCTTCAAATATCATGATGGGGACACCGTTAAAGAGCAAGGACTGCATCTTCCGGGCAGCTTGCATAATCCGGACCTTATCCTGAAAGTTGTGAAGCTTTATAATAACAGCACGGGGTCGTTGTTCGGAGGCAGAGCGGCGGGTGAGCGCACGATGGCAGCGATCGATTTTAACGGTGCCTCCCTTAAAACTTACGCCCAATAAAACGTCTCCACACAGTCTTTGCGTCGCCGTGTGGCCGAGTTCTCCAACACATCCACACAGGTTTCTCTGCGCGTGTTCTTGAATACAGCAGTTTCACTTATATCTATTATCATATTTTGTTTCTTTTTTTAATTATTTCTGTTCTTATTATTATTATTACTCTTACTCTTATTATTATTATTGTTACTATTATCAACTAGTTGTGTAATGGCCTACTGGCTAGGATGATCGTAGCTATATATGTTGTAAGTAGTATGGATTACATGGTCTTCTGTATGATGTTTCAAGTCCCCACCCGCACTCCCCACACCCTTTCTGTCCCTCTCTCTCCCCTCCCTCTTCTCTCTACTTTCTTTTCTCTCTCTCTCTCTCTGTCCCCTCCGGTCGAGTCCAGCATTAAGAGTCTGATTTAATAAAGTTTTTCATCAAGAGGGACTTTATACATGTAGTATAAATCCCTGCTTGATAGAGTAAAATTGCCCAGCACCAGACAGCAGCCAGACAATCATTCTGTTTGCAACGATGCTGGACAAGACAGGTTAAAAAAAAAAAAAAAAAAAAAAAAAAAACTTACGCCCAATAACTCCAGCAACCAGTTCTTGAAAAAAGACACAGCGTTGGTACCTTCACTGCCTTCGGGAAGCCCAATAATGCGTATAATGCAACGCCGGCTCCTGTTCTCCAAATCATCAATCTTGTCCAAAGCAGCCTCCAACTTGCTTTCAACTTCTGATAACTTTGCCTCGTGAACAGCTGCGGTATCTTACTGAGTCGAAATACGCCTTTCGGCGTCCATAATTTGTGCATCTATTGTGACGATTTTAGAAGAGCAAGCATCCAGTCTTTTCAGAACTGGATCAATCTTCTTATCAAATGATGCTTCAAGGGCTTTAACCACCTCCGCCGATATTCTTTCCACCAGCTTATCGGTGTCCACATGTCACAGCGGTAAAGAGGAAGCGTCCACCATTGCAGCGTGGTCGCACATGGTGGCTGGGTTTCTCCTGCTTTGGTCTTTTCCCCTTTGTTGGCCTCCGACCTCTTCTGAAAATGCCTGTCTCTGGCGGTGACGAACTATCTCCAGCTCTGCCTCCTGAAGATTGCTGGCTCTGGATCCTTGCTTGGCTCCTTGTCACCCTTGAGGTCTGCAGGGCCTTTGGGTCTTTACTGACTGACCGCAGCAGGAAGCTCTTCACTCTCAGGATCCACGCCACCCCCTTCTTCAGCCTGTCCCAGGAGCAGTGCTGCACCAGCTGCTCCATTGGCTTTTTCTTGTCTACAGTAAGTATGTTGACTGTCGCATTCCTTTTCATTTCAAGATCTGTAGATGTGAGTATTTTGAGATCATCAGGACATCGTGGCCAGGTCTCTGCTGACTGTGTGAGAAGTTTTTCTCCAGTCGTCCAGCTTCGATTTTGGACACACTGTGCCACCTTCTGTCCTCTCGATGCGTAATCAACAGGGTTCAGATGTATACCGACGTGTCGCCATTGGAATTCTGTAGTTAGTCTTAGGATTTCTGTTACTCTGTTCACCACAAAGGTCTGGAATCTTGTGGTTTTGTTGTTGATGTACTTTAGCACCACCATGCTGTCTTACCAGAACACTGAGTCTTTGAGTTGCAGCTGTAGTTGTCTTTTCAGCACTTGGCCTATGCGGATGGCCATAGTTGCTGCGGTGAGCTCCAAGCAAGGGCTGGTAATCAGGCTGAGCGGTGTGACTCTAGCCTTACCCATGACGAAGGAGCAGTTGGTCTGGTTGCTGTGATTACGCTGAAGCACCATTCCCAGTGGGTCATAGATGGAACTCTATAATGATTTGTCAAGGGGGGACCTGGAAATTCAGCCACACACAGTGATGGAGTATTAAACAAGAAATGTGTTTATTGAAACAGGGGCTCCAAGGCAATGTCCAGAGAGAGTCCAGCAGGGAGTGTCCTTATATGCTGTGGGGTATCTTGAAAAAGGGACTCCAGACATGAACAGGGAAAATCCAATAATCCAGAAGAGTTGTAATAAGGCAGGCAGGGTCATACACGAGAAGGCAGAAAACAGGTTACTTATTAGTGACAGGCAAGGCTCAGTGGTCAGTCCAAAGCATGGGTCAAAATCCAAAGAAGGCAGACGGCAGGAAAATCCAACAGGGAATCAGACACTGGGAAATCCAGGAGACCTGGCAAGGTTGGCAACAGGAGTCTAGAAACAAGAGATAAAAGCTGGATATCAACAGGGTTAGCAATGTTGACCATCTGGCAGGGAAGCAGAGACTGGAGTGTGTTTAAGTAGGGCGGGGAGCAGGTGGAGAGAGTGAGTAATCAGGGCAGGTGGAACAGATGAACTCAATGAGGGAGTGGAGGTTCCTGAGTGGAGGCCGTGATCACTGCAGCGCAGTAATAATGACAGAACTCGCTGTAGAGAGAATGTTTCATCTGGTTGGTGGCCTGTGATTATGTAAATTTTGAACTTGAACTGGTCTGACTGGACACACCACTGGACTCCCAGCTCTCTTTTAACAGGAAGACTATCTCAATCCAGGTCACGCTCCAACACCTCCTTATCCCTCTCCACCTCCAGTATGGCCGCCAACAGCGTACGACTATTGCTGATCCATTTCATTAGCTTGAAGCCTCCCCTCAGACAGATGACTTTGAGGTCTTGATACAGGCAGTCGTCTACGTAAAAGTTCTGTAACACTGTGTCGACTGTGGTGGGATCAAACTGCTCGCTGTTGTCCTCTGTGGAGCTTCTGAGGATGTAGCTGGCACAAGCTGGCGATGACATGGCACCAAATATGTGAACGCCCATCCTGTACACTGATAGCTCTTTGTTGAGGTCACCGTCAGTCAACCACAGGAAGCAGAGAAGGTCAGCATCTTCAGGAGGGATCTTTACTTGATGGAACATGGCTTCCATGTTGGCCATCAGAGCCACTGGTTCTTGGCGGAATCTGAGAATGACACTGATCAAGCTGCTGGTGAGATCTGGCCCCTGGAGTAGCTGGTCGTTGAGAGATGTCCCTTGGTAGGAGGTGCCACAGTTGAACACCATCCAAATCTTGTGCTTCACACCGTGATGTGGGATGTACTACACTTTCCCATCATCCCAGGCAAGGTCTTCTGGTGGTACTTTTACTGCATAGCCTTTGTTTACAATGTCTGCCATAAATCTGGTGTAGTCTTCATGGAACGCTGGATTCTTGAGTAGCTTTCTTCTAATGTTCAAAGCTTGTTGTTCTGCTAGAATACAACTGTTTGGCAAGCAGACTTTTTTATTCTTTAGACAGACCTATGCAGTAATGTCCATCTACCATCTTGGTTGACTGTGTGACGCTCCAAGAACTGTTGGTCTTCTCTTGACATCTCCAACTCTTCTTCTTGCTTACTTTCGGGAAGTCATACTTGAACTGTTTGTGCCACAGGTCGTTCAGCTTAGCCACAGTCTATTGGATGTAACAGCTACTGTCGTCTTGCTGTTTCTAGTGTCGCCCTCTCGCAGTGGCCCGTTATTCGTCCAGCCCAGAAGAGTTCTCACTGTGTAATGTCCATCATCAACGCTCCTGATGACCTCTTCTGGCTCCATGGACTTTGGGACATTTATTCCAATTGCATTCCCGCATTCACATGTGGAATGTGCAGCCCTTTCAGCCCTGTGGCCACCTATCCACATCAGCTTGCTTGGGAATGTTGGTTTGATGTGCTGGTGTAGTCTTTTGGGTGAAGACTTCTGGCAGCTGAATGAAGTTGCAGCCATTCAAACTGCACACCTCCAACCCGGTCACCACGTAGGTTGGAACAGCTCTCTTACTTCCCATTGTTGTGAGATGAATGTCCATCTTTCTTCCTTGTAGCTTTAGCATATTCATTAGTCTCTCTTTACAGAAGGTAGCTGTACTACCTGGGTCAAGGAATGCATATCCTTCGACAGCTTTAGTTCCTTTGGTTGCCTTCACTTGGACTGGAACAATGGGAAGAAAAATGTCTGCACCTCCGGCCCCATTACCATCACACAGTTCCCCTCTAGCGCCCACGAAACCACTTGTCACTGGTCGCTTGTCATCTTCTGGAGTGCCTCCTCTCTTGGCATTGGCCTGTTGCCGGTTTTCAAGTGAAGAATGGTGGGATGAGTCTTGGTGCATAACTCAAAGCTCAGATTCTTGTCACATTCCCAGCTCATTTGGCCTGATTTCAAACAAATGGAGCACAGTCCATTGCTACGAAGAAAGTCTATTTTTATCTTGTTCAGTGATCGTCTCATCTTCTTACACTCTGCCATGCTGTGGTTACCCTGGCAAAACAGACAAGGCTTGGCGAAGGTATCTTTGAATCTGGTATCTGTCTCTCGTTTGTCTAAGAGTCTTTTGGGGCTCCCTTTAATGTCAGGGAGATCTGCAGGCGGGTTCTTTGGCACAGCAACAGTTGCAAAGATCGACTTCCTTATTCTCTCTGTTGTAGGGTGTGTTAAAGACTTGAGATGTCCTCTTGTGCCCTCCTTCAGCTTGCCGAACAACAGATGCAGTGCCACCTTTGCTTGAGTTGTAATGAAGTTCACAAGGTCCTTGAACTTTGGTCTTTGTGCTTGCTTTTCCTGGATGTTGTAAGCCACACCTCGCCACCTCTCTCTCAGCTTGTATGGAAGTTTGTAGATGATGACTCGCACATTACCCACATTATTCATCTCCTCCATAAACCCCATCTCTGACACAGCTTTGTTGTAGCTTGCCAGGAACAAGGCAAACACGTTCAGGGCCTCACCATCATCTAGCTTGATTGAAGACCAGCTCAAAGCCTTGTTGATGTAAGCCACCGCCACACTGTAGTCATCAGCAAAATGTTCTTTAAGGAGCTTCTTGGCTGTCTGATAACCCAGACAGCTTCATATCAGTTCTTTAGTTTGTCTGCTGGTATGTTGCTCCAAAAAGTACAGCTGGCCTTCATTGCATTCGGTCTTGTTCTCCACACCATGCTTAAAAGCTCTTATGAAAAGTTTATAGCCTAAGTGGGTTTCCCTTAAATATCGGGATGCTTGTGGTAGTGTGCTCTGCAACACCTTGACTTTAGCATCAGCGGTGGCTAATGCTATCTTGATTTCCAGCTCTTACTTATCGGCCTTTAGGCGCGACTCTCGTTCCTCTAATGTTCGTCTCTCCTTCAGTGCAGCAGCCTGGGCCATTAGTGCAACTATGTCCAATTCGGCCCTCAAATGATCCACTGAAGCTTTGGAATGCACAGAGCTGGTGCTTTTGATATCCATAGTCTGTCTTGACACCACAGAAATCAAATCTCAACTCTCAAAAATCAACTTTCAAATGTAAATCGCTTTGGATAAAAGTGTCTGCTAAATGACTGTAGAATAGAATAGAATAGAATAGAATAGAATAGAATAGAATAGAATAGAAATGCTATCAGCAGGAAACACACTTTCATCCATTTTCCTTGCTTCCTCCTTGCTTCATTAATCCACATATCCACTTGATCAATAAAGTCACAAAACACAGCTTCTTTGGGCTCAAACAAGCTCTGTTGGTCATAATGCGTATTTTCTTCTAAGCCCATGAACATAAATTGTTCTTTTACTGCATTATTGGCCTCTCTGAAGTCTTCAAAACCCGAAGTAAATCCCACTGACAACTTAGTTTTGATTATGTCTAGATTACAGTAATTTTCTATAAGATGCATTGGTTCATTCAAGACAGAGCTTTTATCTATTCAACTAGAGGCAACCATACAGGAGAAATGTATGAATTTCCTATCTGTAACTACAAAATGCATAAAATCTAAAACAGAAGTGGGGATTTTCGTTTACATTGGAATCAGACTGAACAATAAAAATGTCCATTGCTCCCTGTGGTGGCTGCAACCAACGTGATGCTGAGAAACCAACAGCATCTGGAGCCCAGAATCAAACCAGGAAAGCTACCTGGTTTCATCATTTTACTGGAGAACCAGATGACAACAGGTTGTAGATTATGGCTTTAATGAAGCATTAATATGATTCCACCACCTCCGGCTCCTACTGCTGCTCACTAGAAGAAAAGAAAGGGAGATGAGAGAGAGAGAGAGAGGGAGAGAGAGAGAGAGAGAGAGAGAGAGAGAGAGAGAGAGAGAGAGAGAGAGAGAGAGAGAGAGAGAGAGAGAAGCATTTTACCAGAGAGAGGGAGGGAGATGCTTGCATCTCTTCCAGTCAAGCAGACTCTGGAGGTTTAAATGATTGTCGTGGGTCCAGCGTCTGCTGTAGTCATATTAAACAGCTTGTCTTCCCTCTCTTCTCCTTCTTCTCCCATGTGTTCTATGTCAGTGCATGTGTGTGTGTAATTATTCTATTTGTGTGTTTTTATGCACATGCACCAGTGGATATTTGTGTTGCATGTACGTGTATTTCTTTTTGTGTCTGTGTAAACACTGTGTGTGTGTATGTTTTGGGGGTGGGGGGGGCATGCTACAGTGTATGTGCGGAGTGTTTTCCAACCACACACAGTGACTCCCATGTGCCTGACCATTGATTTAGAAATGACCGGCCTGCTCACTAACACCATCTGCTTCACTGACGAAGAGCGACAGAGAGGAAGAGAGGAGGATATTCTCCTCGTCCTCTCCTCTCTGAAGCATTGTGCAATGAAACAAACAGCAGAAAGAAGGAGAGCGGGTTTGATCTGGCATGCACATTTCACCTGCAAGTAAAAATCAATATATACGGTTTTTATAAAATTTATAAAATCATTTATTGATGTCATTCTACAATATCTCTTTAGCATACGATAGAACTGCCATCTGTGTACGGTAGAACTGATGTATGCTTACATTAGAACTGGCGTCTGCATATGGTAGAACCAGCATGTGCATATGGTGGAACCGGCGTCTGAGTACGGTAGAACCGGTGTGTGCATGTGTGTGTGTTGGGGGGGGTTGCATGCGTATGGTAAAACCAGCATCTGTGTACGGTAGAACTGGCATCTGCATACGATAGTTTTTCAGTTTCATCCACCTCGCTCCATTATTTACTAATATTCAGGTGGTGTTTTTTGTTTGTTTCTTTGGAAAACAATTGCAGACTTTCCAACAACTTCACTTTATTACTAGCAGGTTAGTCCATGAACTGGGAGTTTCTTTCCACTGAAGACCATCTTTCCTCCTGTTGCTGCATCAGTCCAGCAGAACTGCACCTGTCTCACATGATGTCATCTCTTCTGAGAGATAAAGTAACCTTGTTCTTGTCCTCCTCTATTAATAATCAATAATTAGCATTTCAGTGAAGGACTTTGTGAAGAGCTGTTAGACGTTTTCTCCTGACTGAGTGATTTTTTTCTAAATGAGAGGAATTTAGATTTCTTTCTAATTTTAGAAAATAGAGATTTAAGTGATGCATGTTTTTTGTGCAAAAGTTCAGTTAAGTATATATTTATAAGATGTCACACAGTCACTTAGAACCAACATGAAGAAAGTTAATTATAGACCTTCAGCATCAACCAGAACTGTTCTAAGTGGGTAGACTAGAGAAGAGATTATGGTGGTGAGAACTGTTGGCTCTGATCTCAACAGAGTAAAGCTTTTCATGTCTTTCTACTGTTACTACCAGTTAGAGACTGGTTTTCCACTGGAGAATGTGACTGGTAGCCGCTCTGCCAGCAGCCAACTTGCTAATGCTCCAATAGTTTCTGTTTGACATTCTTGGAACATAAATTGACTTGATATGTAAACTGTAATGGAGGAATTTCAAACCTTGAAATATTCTGGTCTTACAGTACAGTCTGTAGCCGAGGCTGTAGTCCAGCCAGTAGTCCAGGCTGTAGTCCAGCTTGTGGTCCAGGACGTAATCTAGCCAGTAGTCCAGTCTGAAGTCCAGGTTGTAGTCCAGGCTGTAATCCAGCCAGTAGTCCAAGCAGTAGTCCAGCCTGTAGTCCAGCCTGTGGTCTAGGCTGTAGTCCAGCTTGTGGTCCGGGGTGTAATACAGCCAGTGGTCCAGGCTGTAATCTAGCCTGTGGTCCAGGCTGTAGCCCAGGCTGTAATCCAGCCTGTCGTCCAGGCTGTAGCCCAAGCAGTAGTCCAGTCTGTGGTCCAGGCTGTAGTCCAGTCGATGTTGTAGTCCAGGGTGTATTCCAGCCTGAGGTCCAGGCTGTCGTGCAGGCTGTAGTCCAGGCTGTAGTCTAGTCTGTAGTCCACTCTGTAGTACAGGCTGTAGTCCAGTCCAAGTTGTAGTCCAGATTGTAATCCAGGCTGTAATCCAGCCTGTAGTCCAGCCAGTAGTCCATTCTGTAGTCCAGCCTGTAGTCCAGGCTGTAGTCCAGCTTGTAGCCCAGTCTGTAATCTGGCCTGTGGTCCAGGATGTAGTCCAGGCTGTAGCACAAGCAGTAGTCCAATCTGTGGTCCAGGCTGTAGTCCAGTCGATGTTGTAGTCCAGGGTGTAGTCCAGCCTGTATTCCAGGCTGTGGTGCAGGCTGTAGTCCAGGCTGTAATCCAGCCAGTAGTCCAAGCAGTAGTCCAGCCTGTAGTCCAGGCTGTAGTCCAGCTTGTGGTCCAGGCTGTAATACAGCCAGTGGTCCAGGCTGTAATCTAGCCTGTAGTTCAGGCTGTAGCCCAGTCTGTAATCTGGCCTGTGGTCCAGGATGTAGTCCAGGCTGTAGCACAAGCAGTAGTCCAATCTGTGGTCCAGGCTGTAGTCCAGTCGATGTTGTAGTCCAGGGTGTAGTCCAGCCTGTATTCCAGGCTGTGGTGCAGGCTGTAGTCCAGGCTGTAATCCAGCCAGTAGTCCAAGCAGTAGTCCAGCCTGTAGTCCAGGCTGTAGTCCAGCTTGTGGTCCAGGGTGTAATACAGCCAGTGGTCCAGGCTGTAATCTAGTCTGTAGTCCACTCTGTAGTACAGGCTGTAGTCCAGCTTGTGGTCCAGGGTGTAATACAGGCAGTGGTCCAGGATGTAATCTAGCCTGTAGTCCAGGCTGTAGCCCAGTCTGTAATCCGGCCTGTGTCCAGGATGTAGTCCAGCCAGTAGCCCAGCCTGTAGTCCAGGCTGTAGCCCAAGCAGTAGTCCTGTCTGTGGTCCAGGCTGTAGTCCAGTCAATCTTGTAGTCCAGGTTGTAGGCCAGCCTGAGGTCCAGGCTGTCGTGCAGGCTGTAGTCCAGGCTGTAGTCTAGTCTGTAGTCCACTCTGTAGTACAGGCTGTAGTCCAGCTTGTGGTCCAGGGTGTACTACAGCCAGTTGTCCAGGCTGTAATCTAGCCTGTAGTCCAGGCTGTAGCCCAGACTGTAATCCGGCCTGTGGTCCAGGATGTAGTCCAGGCTGTAGCACAAGCAGCAGTCCAGTCTGTGGTCCAGGCTGTAGTCCAGTCGATGTCGTAATCCAGGGTGTAGTCCAGCCTGAGGTCCAGGCTGTCGTGCAGGCTGTAGTCCAGGCTGTAGTCTAGTCTGTAGTCCACTCTGTAGCCCAGGCTGTAGTACAGTCCAAGTTTTAGTCCAGATTGTAGTCCAGCCTATAATCCAGCCTGTAGTCAAGGGTGTAGTCCAGCTTGTGGTCCAGGGTGTAATACAGCCAGTGGTCCAGGCTGCAGTCTAGCCTGTAGTTCAGGCTGTAGCCCAGGCTGTAATCCAGTCTGTTGTCCAGGATGTAGTCCAGCCAGTAGTCCAGTCTGTGGTCCAGGCTGTAGTCCAGTCGAGCCTGTAGTCCAGCCTGTAGTCCAGGCTGTAGCCCAAGCAGTGGTCCAGTCTGTGGTCCAGGCTGTAGTCCAGTCGATGTTGTAGTCCATGCTGCCGTGCAGGCTGTAGTCCAGGCAGTAGTCCAGTCTGTCGTCCACCCTGTAGTGCAGGCTGTAGTCCAGTCCAAGTTGTAATCCAGGTTTTAGTCCAGGCTCTAATCCAGCCAGTAGTCCAGGCAGTAGTCCATTCTGTAGTCCAACCTGTAGTCCAGGCAGTAGTCCAGTCTGGTCCAGGCTGTAGTCTAGGCTGTAGTGCAGGCAGTATTCCAGCCTATGGTCCGGTCAGTAGTCCAGCCTGTAGTCCAGGCAGTAGTCCAGGCAGTAGTCCAGACTGAAGTCCAGGCAGTAGTCCAGGTTTTGGTCTAGCCTGTAATCCAGCCAGTAGTTCAAGCAGTAGTCCAGGATGTAGTCCAGCCTGTAGTCCAATCTGCACTCCAAGCATTAGTCCAGTCCAGGTTGTAGTTCAGGCTGTAATCCAGCCTGTGACCAGGCTGTCTTTCAGTTTGTGGTCTAGGCTGTAGTCAAGCCAGTAGTCCAGCCTGCAGTCCACTCTGTAGTACAGGAAGTTGTAGTCCGGCCTGGCGTCCAGTCTGTAGTCCAGTCCAGGTTTTAGTCCAGGCTGTAATCCAGCCTGGGGTCCAGGCTGTCGTGCAGGCTGTAGGTCAGGATGTCGCCCAGCCTGAATTCAAGGCTGTAGTCCAGCCTGTAGACCAGGCAGTAGTCCAGTCTCTACTCCAGGCTGTAGTCCAGGCTGCAGTCCAGGATGTAGTCCAGCATTTAATCCAGTCTGTAGTCCAGGCTGTAATTCAGCCTGTGGTCCAGGCTGTCATGGAGGCTATACTTCAGGCTGTGGTCCAGACTGTAGCCTAGTCTGTGGTCCAGGCTGTTTTCCAGACTGTAATCCAGCCAATAATCCAGTCTGTAGTAGAGACTGGAATCCAGTCTAGGTTGTTGCAGTAGTCCTGGCTGTATTCCAGGCTATAGTCCAGCCAGTAGTTCAGCCTCTAGTCCAGTCCAGGTTGTAGTTCAGACTATATTTCAGCCTGAGGTCCAGGCTGTCGTGCAGTCTGTATTCCAGGCAGTTGTCCATTCTGTAGTCAAGGCTGTGGTCCAGCCAGTAATCCAGGCTGTAGTCCAGGCTGGAGTCCAATCTAGGTTGTAGTACACACTGTAGTCTAGCCTGTGGTCCAGGTTGTAGTCCAGGCTGTAATCCAGCCTGTAATCCAGGCTGTTGTGCATGCTGTAGTCCAGGCTATATTCCAGGATGTATTCCAGGCTGTAGTCCAGTCCAGGTTGTAGTCCAGCTTGTAGTCCAGTCTGTAGTCCAGTCCAGGATGTATTCCAGGCTGTAATACAGCCCGAGGTCCAGGCTGTCGTGCAGCCTGTTGTCAAGGCTGTAGTCCTGGCTGTAGTCCAGTCCAGCCTGTAGTCCAAGCTGTAATCCAACCTATGATTCCAGCTGTTGTGTATGCTGTAGCCCAGGCTGTAGTCGATGATGTAATCCAGCCAGTAGTCCAGCCTGTAGTCCAGGCTGGAATTCATTCCAGATTGTAGTCCAGGCTGTTGTGCAGGATTTAGTCCAATCTGTAGTCCAGCCAGTAGACCAGGCTGTAGTCCACTCTGTAGTCCAGGCTGTAGTCCAGTTTATAGTCCAGGCTGTAGTCCAGGCTGTAATCCAGCCTCTGTTCCAGGCTGTCATGCAGGCTATAGTCCAGGCTGTAGTCCAGCCTGTGATCCAAAATGGAGTCTAACCAGTAGTCCAGGCTGTTGTCCAGTCAGTGGTCCAGGATGTAATGAAACCAGTAGTCCAGGCTGTTGTCCAGTCAGTGGTCCAGGATGTAGTTAAACCAGTAGTGTAGGCTGTAGTCCAAAATGTAGTTCAGCCTGAGGTCCAGGCAGTAGTCCAGTTTGTTGTCCAGGCTGCAGTTCAGGTAGTTGTCCAGACTGGACTACACCCTGTAGTCCAGCCTGTAGTCCAGGCTGTAGTCTTACCAGTAATCCAGACTGTAGTCCAGCCCATGGTCCAGGCTGTCGTGCAGGCTGTAGTCCAGAGTGTAGTCCAGGCTTTAGTCCAGTCCAGGCTGTAGTCCAGCCTGTAGTCCAGCCTGTCATCCAGGCTGTCATGCAGGCTGTTGTCCAGCCTGTAGCCCAGTCTGTATACTATATTGTAGTCCAGTCCAAGTTGTAGTCCAAGCTGTAATCCAGTCTGTGGACCAAGCTGTGGTGCAGGTTGTAGTCCAGGATGTAGTCCAGTCTGCTACCCAGTCTGTATTCCAGTCTGTATTCCAGGCAGTACTCCAGACTGTAGTCCTGCCCGTAGTTCAGGCAGTAATCCAGGCTGTAGTCCAGGCTGGAGTCCAGTCAGTAATCCAGGCTGGAGTCCAGTCTAGGTTGTAGTCCCGGTAGTAGTCCAGCCTGTGGTCCATATTGTATTTCAGACCGAAGTGCAACCTGTAATCCAGCTGTTTAAAAACTCAATGTTCTATGAAGTATTCATGCAGCAGAGCCTGTATAGGATCAGCAGGACAGACCATAATATGCTTCTGTTAACAGCTTCAGTACACTAGCATGATGATATACTAAAGCTAGAGGCACCATGTAGCATGCTAATGTTCATGAGGAGATAAAACACACGAAGCCGTGTATCTGCTGCTCGTGCTGCCTCCCTGCCCACCTCACACCCTCCACAGTGGATGTCTGCAGCTTGATATCTGAAGGCGTGAGGAGGCGTGTGACAGTGTGATAATCCGTGCTGATGTGTACTGCTGACCCTGCCATGTGCTGCAGACCTGCCTGCTTCTGCCCGGGTCTGCGGCACTTCTAAGATCTCCTCTCTTTGCTCAGATGTTTGTTGTCTGCATGCATACATGAGTATGCATTCTGATGTACGGCTGCATCCAGATGCTTCTTTTTTCTGGTGGCTTATCAGGCGCGCAGGGCCGTGCATATGTGGCTTCAATCAGCCAGGATGTGAGGGAACTCGCGGTTTGATATCCAATAGTGTGGGACTGAGCAGAGATTCACATTTAGCAAAGTTCAGACGCAGAGTCGCTTCCTGATGCGTAGCTCAGTCTACCACTGAGGAAGTTAAAAACAGTTAAAAACTTCATGCATTTATGTTAATATAGCTGTAAAAGGCTGATGGTTGGTTTGGCTTTCATGTCATCAATGACCTGAACATGTGATTTTCAGCATCAGGTTATTAGTACGAGATTAAAACTGCCTCAGCTGTTCAGAAAGTAAAAATGACTAAAAATACAGTCTGTTCAGAATATTCCTGCAAATAACCTACAGGAAGTAAGCACAGCATCCCAATTACTGGTTTTTGTTTATTTAACCCCAATATAAATATTAAAACTCTGATATTTAATGTGTGGTAAATGTGATGGATAGCTACCCTTTAGGTAATCTACGGAAGTTTTCCAGCATTTCTATCCCGTCCAGGATTTTTACAATCCAGCCACTAAGTGTAGTTTTATTCAGAGACTCTATCTGGTAAATCCACAATAATCCATGATAACAGCATTATTTATCACATTTCATCATAAAAAGATCACTATCACAAATATGTTGCTAAGAGACGTCTATTTATACCTGGACATGATGATGAAGCCACTTTCTGTCAGACTTTCCACCAATCAGAGAACTTAGATTGACGGTAACGTCCAATCAGGAGCAGCCAAAGATCAACCAGTTCCAGCTGCTACAGACTGGTTTGTACTGGGATTAAAAGCTGTTACAGACTGGTTTATACTGGGATTAAAAGCTGCTACAGACTGGTTTATACTGGGATTAAAAGCTGCTACAGACTGGTTTATACTGGGATTAAAAGCTGCTCAGACTGGTTTATACAGGGATTAAAAGCTGCTACAGACTGGTTTGTACTGGGATTAAAAGCTGTTACAGACTGGTTTATACTGGGATTAAAAGCTGCTACAGACTGGTTTGTACTTGTTACATTGGACCAGACAGGTGACGGTTTCTGGACCCACAGTGCAGACACTGAATAGCCAGGGGGCAGAGGATGAGTAAGTAAAAGGGTTTTAATGCAGACGTGAAATGAATAGGAATCTGTGTTCTAAATCCGAGGACCAGAGTGGTAAACTTCAGACTGGACGGCCGGGCGAGCAGGCAGAGTCAGACGTGAGGTTGGTTGGAGCCAGAGGTGAGGAAGTTGATCGGAACAGGGGAAAACAGTCCAGGAGATTGGCAGGCAGACAGGACAGGCAGGATCCAAGACACCAGGAGTCTAGACACAGGATTTTGAGTTATTAAACACGAACTGGTTTCAACGGATAAACTAGAAAGGCCATGATATACCAGATGGGTAACTGGAGGATCCGGCGAGGAGTGGAGAAAAGCCCGGTGTTTAAATACTGTGGTGGTGATGAGCGGATAAGGTTCTGGTGTGGTGATCTGCCCAGGTGAGATGATTGCTGCTGCTGCTGCTGCTGAACTCTCCAGGTAGGAAACAAACATGACACACAAGACAGACAGAGGGAGCCATACGCACACACTAGGATAATCTGGGAACACATATACACAGGGGAGACAGACAGGAGCCCTAACAGTACTGGGATTACAAGCTGCTACAGACTGGTTTATACTGGGATTAAAAGTTGCTACACACTGGTTTATACTGGGATTAAAAGCTGTTACAGACTGGTTTATACTGGGATTAAAAGCTGTTACAGACTGGTTTATACTGGGATTAAAAGCTATTACAGACTGGTTTGTACTGGGATTAAAAGCTATTACAGACTGGTTTATACTGGGATTAAAAGCTGCTACAGACTGGTTTGTACTGGGATTAAAAGCTGTTACAGACTGGTTTATACTGGGATTAAAAACTGCTACAGACTGGTTTGTACTGGGATTAAAAGCTGCTACAGACTGGTTTATGCTGGGATTAAAAGCTGCTACAGACTGGTTTGTATTGGGATTAAAAGCTGTTACAGACTGGTTTATACTGGGATTAAAAGCTGCTACAGACTGGTTTGTACTGGGATTAAAAGCTATTACAGACTGGTTTGTACTGGGATTAAAAGCTGTTACAGACTGGTTTAAACTGGGATTAAAAGCTGCTACAAACTGGTCTGTACTGGAATTAAAAGCTGTTACAGACTGGTTTATACTGGGATTAAAAGCTGCTACAGACTGGTTTGTACTGGGATTAAAAGCTGTTACAGACTGGTTTGTACTGGGATTAAAAGCTGCTACAGACTGGTTTGTACTGGGATTAAAAGCTATTACAGACTGGTTTATACTGGGATTAAAAGCTGCTACAGACTGGTTTATACTGGGATTAAAAGCTGTTACAGACTGGTTTGTACTGGGATTAAAAGCTGTTACAGACTGGTTTATACTGGGATAAAAAGCTGCTACAGACTGGTTTATACTGGGATTAAAAGCTGCTACAGACTGGTTTATACTGGGATTAAAAGCTGCTACAGACTGGTTTGTACTGGGATTAAAAGGTATTACAGACTGGTTTGTACTGGGATTAAAAGCTGCTACAGACTGGTTTGTACTGGGACTAAAAGCTGCTACAGACTGGTTTATACTGGGATTAAAAGCTGTTACAGACTGGTTTATACTGGGACTAAAAGCTGCTACAGACTGGTTTATACTGGGATTAAAAGCTGTTACAGACTGGTTTGTACTGGGATTAAAAGCTGCTACAGACTGGTTTATACTGGGATTAAAAGCTGCTACAGACTGGTTTGTACTGGGATTAAAAGCTGCTACAGACTGGTTTATGCTGGGATTAAAAGCTGCTACAGACTGGTTTGTACTGGGATTAAAAGTTGTTACAGACTGGTTTGTACTGGGATTAAAAGCTGCTACAGACTGGTTTGTACTGGGATTAAAAGTTGTTACAGACTGGTTTGTACTGGGATTAAAAGCTGCTACAGACTGGTTTATACTGGGATTAAAAGCTGCTACAGACTGGTTTGTACTGGGATTAAAAGCTGCTACAGACTGGCTTGTAATAGGAATAAAAACTGCTACAGACTGGTTTATACTGAGATTAAAAGCTGCTACAGACTGGTTTGTACTGGGATTAAAAGCTGTTACAGACTGGTTTATACTGGGATTAAAAGATGCTACAGACTGGTTTGTACTGGGATTAACAGCTGTTACAGACTGGTTTGTACTGGGATTAAAAGCTGTTACAGACTGGTTTATACTGGGATTAAAAGCTGCTACAGACTGGTTTGTACTGGGATTAAAAGCTGCTACAGACTGGTTTGTACTGGGATTAAAAGCTGTTACAGACTGGTTTATACTGGGATTAAAAGCTGCTACAGACTGGGTTATACTGGGATTAAAAGCTGTTACAGACTGGTTTGTACTGGGATTAAAAGCTGCTACAGACTGGTTTATACTGGGATTAAAAGCTGCTACAGACTGGTTTGTACTGGGATTAAAAGCTGCTACAGACTGGTTTATGCTAGGATTAAAAGCTGCTACAGACTGGTTTATACTGGGATTAAAAGCTGCTACAGACTGGTTTGTACTGGGATTAAAAGCTGCTACAGACTGGTTTATACTGGGATTAAAAGCTGCTACAGACTGGCTTGTAATAGGAATAAAAACTGCTACAGACTGGTTTATACTGAGATTAAAACCTGCTACAGACTGGCTTGTAATAGGAATAAAAACTGCTACAGACTGGTTTATACTGAGATTAAAACCTGCTACAGACTGGTTTGTACTGGGATTAAAAGCTGTTACAGACTGGTTTATACTGGGATTAAAAGCTGCTACAGACTGGTTTGTACTGGGATTAACAGCTGTTACAGACTGGTTTGTACTGGGATTAAAAGCTGTCACAGACTGGTTTATACTGGGATTAAAAGCTGCTACAGACTGGTTTATACTGGGATTAAATTCTGCTACAGACTGGTTTGTACTGGGATTAAAAGCTGCTACAGACTGGTTTGTACTGGGATTAAAAGCTGCTACAGACTGGTTTGTACTGGGATTAAAAACTGCTACAGACTGGTTTATACTGGGATTAAAAGCTGCTACACACTGGTTTGTACTGGGATTAAATGTTTCAGTATCAATTAATTTAGGAGCGCACATCTACTCGTATGCACGGATGTTCTGTTTGCTCATGCATGTCAGGTCAACTTCTGAATCTTTTTTGCGAGCATGTGTGTGCGTGAGCAGCTGTGACCGATACGGTGTTTCAGCCTTGTGATGGACAGGGAGGGAAAGCTGCCTTTCAACCATCGTCAGACCTCACATTCTTCATAAGGAAGCACCTGTATGGCTTCAGAACTGTGTGTGATGGGATAAAAATGCTGTCAGGGTGACGCCTGACACATTTAACAAGCATTTCCTATAAAGAATTAACCAACCGATATTAAACGAGGACATGGAAACTCACTTTATTCCACATACTGATTGTTTCTCTTTGCGATGTTCATTGTTTCTATCTTGTCCTAAGAACAAGAGAAATGAACCGGATGTCTTAGAACAACTTGTCTTTCCTTTGGTGCATCATGTGTTCTACATGGTTTTTGAACTTGGATGTCTGTTTTCAGGAGTAGTTTTTATTTCACCTTACAATCTGCTCCACATTGAGCTACTTCTTATCCTGACTTTGCTTTTTCCTTTTACCTCCAACAACAAATGATACAGCTTTTTAAAGTTTGATTACAAATTAACATCCAACTTTCCACATGTGATAATTTAATATGGATGCAATTCCCAACTTTATATTCCAGCTAATCCAACATTTCGGACACACACAGCGTGAACTGAACACAGGAAGAAACCTGTTTATGGTTATTATTGTCATGGAAACCAGCTGATGGCACATAGACCTCTCTCTCTCTCTCTCTCTCTCTCTTGTTCTGTCTCTCGCTCCCTGGGTTGCATCGAGAATTGGACAAAGTAAAGGTATTACCGTGTTGGGTTCCCTCCCCCCTCACACATAAAAGCCGGTGCACAGACTGTTGAAATCCATGCAGTCATGCACACGTGTGTTTGCACGCACACAAACTAACAAAGTGTGGTTTTGGTTAGACACACAAATAAAAAAAAAAACCACACACACACATACACAAGTCCATTCTGCTGAATTCTGGAGGGAATGTGTAGCCAGAGCTCCCTCTGCTGGTGACAAGTGCCAGTGCAGCTGCTAAACCTCATTGTAACACACCACCACCACCATCATCATCATCATCATTGTGAGAAATCAAAAACTAACGGAATGAGTCTTGTTGTGACTTAAAAGTTAATGTTAAACCACCCTAATGCTCAGAAATATCATCAACAGCTGCTTGACAAACATCTCCCCACATTCAAACTCTTCTCAGAAAGTAATCTGAGGAGACTCCAGGTAAATCCTCATCTTCATCAGCTCCTGGCTCTGGATACAGTCTCACTCTGAGCTGCAGTTTCAGCATATTTAATTTTGTTTTCATATAAAAAAAAATTATTTTTATGCTTTTTAAAAAGATAAAAAAGTTTAAAAGAAGAAATAAACACAACAAATAAATAAAGGCAAAAGTTTATGACACTTAAATATTAAATGTAAACTTTCAGATATTTTCCTTTTAGAGATTCAGCTCAGTTTTCAGTCTCAGCCAGATGCTGATTTCAGCTTATTTAATTTTTTTCCTGGTGTGCTTGTATTTAAATCCGACTCTATACCTGGTCTGTCCCTCCTACACAGTCCTCAGACCTTCTGCCCCCCTTCATTCTTTTATTTAATGGTACAATCCAAGCCTTCCTGGTAAACCTGATTCCTGACGCCAGTGTGGCCTAAAGCTTTTATTCCACCATTCAAAGTTAATTTTAAGCTGCTTACTATCATTACAGTGACCTCTCAATGTTTTACGGACTTGAGGCAGATTTCAGAGGTTCTCATGAGTCATCTGATCTGAATCCAGTGGAACATCTTTACGAGACTGTAGGACTGGGAATCTACCTCTTGGGGAATCAAACCTGTTTCCACCAAAGGGTCAGATCGGTAAGACTGGGACCTTAACAGAAGGTCTGAACTGGACCTGTACCAAGCTGGACCCGTACCATGCAGGACCTGTTCTGTGCTGGACCCGTTCTGTGCTGAACTCGTACCGTGCTGGACCCGTACCAAGCTGGATCCGTACCATGCAGGACCCGTTCTGTGCTGGACCCATTCTGTGCTGGACCCGTACCGTGCTGGACCCGTTCTGTGCTGGACCCGTACCGTGCTGGATCTGTACGGTGCTGGACCCGTTCTGTGCTGGACCCGTACCATGCTGGACCCGTCCTGTGCTGGACCCGTTGGTGGAAATGGGACTTTTCATTGGAAGAACTTTTGCTTTTTCTCTGAGTCCTAATTTAGCACCAGTGTGGTGTTTGAGTCCAGGTCTACAAGAACGAATGTAGGCGGAGCTAATCTGGGGTGAATGTTAGCGTAACCTTATAAACAAGCTTCTAGAGCAGGGATCACCAACGCCAGTCCTTGAGGGCCGGTATCCTGCAGGTATTGGATGTGTTCCTGCAGCAACACACCTGATTCACATGATTGGGTCTTTAACAGACTTGTACAGAACTTGACAACAAGCTGTTGGAGATCCATTTTATTTGAATCAGGTGTACCTGCAGGACACCGGCCCTGGAGGACCGGAGTTGGTGATCCCTGTTCTAGAGGGTCCGGTGGATTCTTTCAGACCTTCAATCTGAGCTCTGTGTTAGTTGGTTAGTTTCAGTGAGATAATTACTTTCCCACATTTAACCGACAGGTGTTAGTTTACAGATGCAAACGTTACACCCCACAATGATCTAAATACATGTTAGCACATGGTGCAGGACAAAGAAAAACCAGGCAGCAAAACAAAGCTAAAATGCTGCTTGTTGAGCTTCAGTTTCAGTTATTTTACCTTTTTGCTGAGGAAAAAAGAAACTCTGAAAGGTTACTTGCCCTTTTGCAGATGTGTTGGGTCTGAATAAATAAAGAACTGGCTTGGCTTTGGACTTTGCATGTTCTCTACATTAGTCCTCTTACGACCTGACATGCTGATGTGCACTCATTATTATTTTAAATTAATCTATTTGTTTCCTTGGCAACGGGTCAGTGTTGAGGACTAACTGCTGAAAAGCACTGTATTCTTTTTACTTTGGTCTTAAAATGTGAAATGTTTATGATAAAAGATGCATTCTCCATTTAGGAAAATCTTTTTTTCTACTGATTCTGGAATCTGTGTGATACGAATGTGCTGAAAATGTAAAGACACGGAGGGAAGCCATATCATGGGAAATCTCAGAGATCATGCACAAGCTAGAAACCAGTGCACAAGTAAAGCTGCTCGAGCTGACATGAACACATTGTCACACATGGCTAATCTCTTGCATACAGCCATGGCGTGGACACCTGGGGATGACAGTATCTCCCTCTCTTCATTACAGCTTGCTCACTAATCAAGCAAGACCAGAGAGTTATTAATTAAATGTAATCACACTGGGTCTTCGTGACCTAAAGCCATTCATACGCAGACGCATTTTATCCTGCACAGTTGTCAAACAACACAAGACGCATGGCTAAATCCTGGAGCTGCACAGACACTCTGGTTTTCATCTGTTCATTTCATTCATTTGGCAGATGCTCAGATACAGGCAGGCTTACTTTAGCAAGAATGGAAATTTTACTGCAAATGCTGAAGACACATCAGAGATTTGGACCAGGCTTAGGTGGAAGACAGCAGTACACAAAAAGATGCACAAAGAACATGCTGCATTTTTCGCTCATGCAAACAAGAGCATGAACACGGCAGGTCGGAGGTAAACACAATGGCGCATAGCTCTGAAGACGTCTCTTGGACCTTGTCCTCAACTACCAGCATCTGTATGAATTTTCCGCCCTGTTGCATAAGGATAAACACTCGTACCTGAACAGTGGGCAACAAGTTGGAAGTGTCTTGTTGTTGATGCCCCGGAAATACAATGTGACCGGTACATTGACCTTTTCACTATTTCAGATTCCAAGTACTGTGTATTGCCCCTAGTGGTGACCTCCAGTATTGAGCGATTTGGCCATGTTGTACTATGCAAACATAGAAAAAGGTCTCAAGCTCATACAGCATTAAAGGTTTAAGGTGTGCAACAGAACAAGGTTATTTAATCTCATAAACATCCTCTGCACATCTCTGCCAGATGGATCCGGACTGCAGGCCAGTCATTCCAGAACCACACCTGTATCTCCTCTAAGCCATGGCTTCACAGCGTCAGCCGGATGAGTTTACAGGTGTGGATATTACCATCACGCCACAGGATTTAAAGGGAAAGTACACCTAAAATGTGTTTCTAAGCTATAAACAACAGTTTTACTTAATTGTGAGGAAAACCACACATACTGTTGATAAAATTAGTATTTTTTTGTTTATTTTTAAAAAACGTGATTTTGTAGGTAAAAAAAGG
The DNA here is from genome assembly GCF_017639745.1 of Melanotaenia boesemani. Classification (NCBI taxonomy): domain Eukaryota; kingdom Metazoa; phylum Chordata; class Actinopteri; order Atheriniformes; family Melanotaeniidae; genus Melanotaenia; species Melanotaenia boesemani. Next base: position 32,536,896 of record NC_055699.1, read on the forward strand.
GCTCATACCTGGTTTTTACCTCTACAGGGTAAAACCAGGTGTTATTTTCCATGATGTAGACCCGTACTTGGTGCTTCTCACGAGAAAATGTTAAAAACCCCACAGATGCAGGAGGCGGGGCCTCATCCTGCAGCTGCCACAACCTGCCGCGAGTCTCCACAGCTTTCCAGAGCTGCTGGAGCTGCTGACAGGCAGCTAACAGCGCTAACAGCTCACACTGATATGTTCAGGACCACCTGGTTCACGTGTAGCTCAGGAGGTTCAGGAGGGAAAGTCTTCTACCTCAAAGACGCTCTGTGGTGTAGCTGCTCTCACTTTGTATCTTGCCAGAGAGCTGAGCTGCTGTCTGTTAATCATTTCTGCCTGGCTATCCTGACCCGCCCATTCTCCCCCCCTGATCACCCCACACCTCCCACCTAACCCTTGCAGTTTCAGGCATTTTTTGGTAAGATATTTAGTCAAAAATGTGGACTTTTTGGTGCTGAAAATCTGTGTGATTTTTAAAATTCCTGATTAAAATATCTCCTAAACATTCAGCTGAAGGATACATCCCTACCTGATTTAACTTGCCTTGGCATTTACAGCTACCTGGTCAATGGACAGTCGCACACTGGCAGAATTAAAAGCATGAATTCAGATTAGAGGCTTATAAATATTTGGTGGCAGGATGGGAATCAGACCTTCAGCTGTGGAAAGTTCCCAAACAAAGTTTTTCCTCTTCATGTCAAAGCTATGTAGAAACCAGCAGATGGAGATAACATAACCACGATGTAAAGATTAGGGACGTCCCTGTGAGATATTTAGGAGTTAACGTTACCAACAATTACTGGGAGAAAACATCACTGTTTAAAGACTGTTTGGCTTATTGAAACCACAAAGAGAAATCTATGTTCCGCTATGATCCTGGACATGGGTCTGCCGCTGTCCCCATCCTCTCATTCCCCGTTAGGGGTGTGGGAGGGTGGGTATTTTCTGGGGTGGGTGATGGCTCACTGGCTGCGGCCCCTGGGTGGCCCGGTCGTGGGGGGCGGCCTCTCCTGGCCTGTCTTGCCCTGGGGGGCCTCCTGGGGAGCAGGGGTGCCTAATGCCACTAAAGGCTCATCATCCGGAGGGAAGTTTGCTTCTCTGGACGTACATCCCCGGACCCCTCTTACTTCCCGCTCTATCTGTCTCACACACACACACGTAGGGAGTTGGGAGGCGTGGAGCCATGCGGGGTGGAACGGAGGAGACCATTCAGTGGTCTCCTTGGATGCACCCCGTGGCGACTCGCCTCTCAGTTTTAATTGCACCGAGACACCAAAACACAAGAAACACAACACACAAACAACACCTGGGGGGCATGGCATGCGGTGCATGGCGGGCTCATTGCAGTCACTGCCCCTCAATTTTAATTGCACACAACACACACTACATAAACAGTCAGGAGCGGGGAGGGAGAGGGTAATGGGGACCTCTCACACCCCTGCTCCCCCTGTGTGTGGCTGGGGGCGGGCGGGGGGTGGGTGGTTCCCCCTGGGCTGGGTTCCGGGTTGGCTGCGCTGGTGGGCTGTTGGCTCTGTGGGGAATGGGTCAAGGGGGGGGGTGCTTGGGGCTCACTGTCCGCTGGTCCGCCTGGGGTGTCCCCCACGGGGCATGGTGGGTGGGTTGTGTGTGGCGTGGCTGTGTGGTGGTGGGTGGTTGTGGGTGCGGCGCGGGGGAGGGTGTGAGTGTGGGGTTATGTGGGGTGCAGATTGAGGTAGGTCGGGAGTGGGGGGAGGGGGCTGATAGCACCCTGGTTCCCGGGGTGTGCGGCTGGAACATCGGGGTGTGTGCTGGCCTGCGCCGGGTGGCTGTCTGGGGGGGCCTGGTCCTCCTAGGCATGTTGCGGGCCCTCTGCCTTTGGGGGGTGGGGCGGCTGCCTCAGGGCTCCTGGGGCCCTGGGCCCTTCGCTTGGGCTGCCCTGGGTGGGCCGGTCCCTGGCGGGGCCGGCGGCTGCTGATCTTAGCCCACTGGGGCCTGTGCCCAGGGACTGTGGGGGGCTCTTGCTGGGGCTCTCCTCTGCCGCCCTTCGGGTGGGGCTGGAGTTGTCTTTGTGGTGGGGTGGCTTGGGTTGGTGCTCCGGGTCTGTTGCTGAGGGCCCGGCCCAGGCCCTGGTCTGCCTCTGGCCTCCGTGGAGGCGAGGTCGCATTTGCATGATCTCACTCACCACTCTTCATCACTGATCACTCCTTGTTTCTTATGCTCTGCATGCTGACACAGTCACTGAGTTGTCTAGTGGGTTTTAATACTCAGCGATAATTATTAATTTTTTCTTTTTCTTTTTTTTTTTTGTATTTTTCCTGAGTTAGTATCTGGTCGCTGTTATGTCTTTTTGATTTGGTTATTATTTAAAAACTCTTAATGACTAGCAGCCCTGTTTTTTCTGTGTGTGTGTTTCTACTTTTGTAAAAGTTGTAGGAAATTTTCTGGTGTGTTCATGTACAGGTGTAACAGTTTGTTGTCTGGTGATGGTGTGGATTGAAGGGTCGTTTCCTTCTGTCTGTGATCTTTTTGTCTCCTTTCTTCTTTCCCTTTTGCTCTTTTTGCTATTTTCCATCTTTTTCTGTCCCCTCCGGTCAGGTCCAGCAAGATTACATAGATTCCGTGATTCAAAGTAAATAAATTAATAAATGAATCAGATTATCAAGAGGAGCCTTACCCATAGGCCTCCCCTTGGCAGAGCAAATTTGTTCAGCACGATACAGCAACCAGATTATCATTTTGCTGCTATGATGCTGGACAGGACAAGTAAAAAAAAAAAAAAAAAAAAAAGTAAACTATTTATAGAAATTAATGAAATATGATCTGTCCTATTTGGTGGCTCATTCTAGAAAAAAATGATCAATGTTTTAGTTAATTAAAAACAAAAATTATTCATGTTAATTTCTAGCGATCCATCCAAGTTGTACCCTGCATACTGCTTAGTAGGAGCTGGGATAAAAACTTATGGATGGATGGATGGATCGGTTATGGAGGAATGGAGGATAGAAGGATAGGTGGATGGAAGGGTGGATGGATGGATGGATGGATGGTTGGATGGATGGATGGATGGATGGATGGATGTAGGGATGGATGGATGAATGGATCGATGGATCGATGGATGGAAGGATAGATGGATCGGTGATAAATGGATGGATGAATGGATAGAAGGATGGATGGATGGATGGATGGATGGATGGATGGATGGATGGATGGATGGATGGAAGGATACATGGATCAGTTATGGATGGAGGGATGGATGGATGGATGAATGGAAGGATAGATGGATCGGTGATGGATGGATCGATGGATGGAAGGATGGATGGATGGATGGATGGATGGATGGATGGATGAATGGATGGATGGATGGATGGATGGATGGTGGATGGATGGAGGCATGGTGAATGGATGGATGGAAAGATGGATGGAGGGATGGATACCTGCCACTGTGATGGTAACGAGACTTTGTTCAGGGAGGGAGCTGTGGTCCACTCTTAGTTCTTTTAACCACTGTGCTTCACTCTTATGTGATGCCTCCTTCTCTCATATTTTTTCCAGTATTGTTCAGTCTCTAGCCTTGGTGGGTTAGCATGTGGTATTACCTGCCACTGGCAGTACACTTTAGCTGGGTTAGTGGAGAACAGGCGATTCATTTTCCTGGCGTCTAGTTCTCTAGTTTCTCATCAGTCGTGCAGCCAATGTTTGGAGTCTTTGTTTGGCAGGTTCTAGAGCCTCAGGTATGGACTCTGGCTGTACCTCTTGGGTACCCCTTTTGTGGTTGTACCCTTCTGGAGGTCTGATAGTTGACTAACTTCCCACCGAGTCGCCTTGATTGTGGCTTCCAACCTCCTCCATGGTGCCTCCTACTTGCCCTTCATATTGATGTCATGTTGGCCGAGCATCTCCAGGATCACTGCTGCTGTGCTGTATATCAGCTCATTGGTTTCAGTGATGGTTGCAGTAGGAATTTTCTTAGTGCATCTTACTAGTCTGTGTCATTGACAGTCTCTTATCCTAGCCAGGATCTTATCCCTCAGGTCAGACCAGAGCCCAGACCAGAGTCCAGGCCAGAGTCCACACCAGAGTCCATACCAGAGTCCAGAGTCCAGACCAGAGTCCATACCAGAGTCCACACCAGAGTCCACACCAGAGTCCATACCAGAGTCCAGACCAGAGTCCAGACCAGAGTTGAGAAGCAGCATTTAGCTGCTAGTGGAGATGTAACTTCCACCAAACGTAGACACTTTTAGTTTCAGGTTAAAATATTTCTGTTCTTATGTGTGGCATGAAATCTGCATGCTGACTTTTAGCTGATCTGCTTTTAATCATGTTCATCTAACTCAAGTCTGTAGGATTTTAATGTAAACTTTCTTTGCACAATCTCTAATAAGTTTGTTTTATGTAAACGACTGTGAATGGTCTTGTACATGAAATGTGCTGTACAAATTAATTTACCTATTCATTCATTTATAGTCTAAGTCTGAGCTACCTGAGTTTGTTGGCAATTGTGTTTTTTGTGTTTTTTAATTTATTTTTATCACTTTTCAACCATTCTATGAATTGTAAGAAGCAGAGAGAGATATAAAAAAGATATTACGATGGATGTGAAGAGGAGAAAATGAAGCCCAGCGTTGGTCCTAAAATCTGAAACGTCTAATTAAATTGGACAGAACAATATTATTCTTTCTGACAGAAATGATGTTACTGTCATCCTCTGTTGGAAATAAACTGCTTTTACTGAGCTTTATTATCACATTTAATTTGGCTATTATGAAATTATGAAATGCATGAAAATGCATGAAACCTTAACCAGTGCATGTGCCAGCCAACTACCCAATATCACCAATTATATTGCAGACAGGGTTTTTTCTTCTCTAAACTCATTTTAAATGTGAGTGGGAGCAGAGAGAATGTGATGTGAGGGGGAATGAGCCAGACTGTGACAGTGTGAGAGCGCTCGGTAAAGGGGCAGTCAGATTTATGGCGGAGCGAAGGTGAGATAGATGGCTGTTTGACCAGCGGGCTGCTGAAAATGGCCAAGCGGTCCTTTATGGTCCAGGCCAGAAAATGAGGCAGCTCTCCCACACCCATCCATCAGAGCCATTTAGTTGTTCGCTGGGCTCGTAAATGGTTGTGTGTCTGCGTGTGTGTGCTCTCAGGTGGATATTAGACTATTATAGCCACCTTTTAATGGGGGCCAGTGAGCTCTATCATGGAAGATGTAAGGCTGTAAGGTGAAAGGTAAAGCTTCGGTACACAAGTGGGCAGCAGCCAGCAGAGTTGGAGCAGGTAGCTATGTTGTCTCTGTTGATGCAGGTAAACAAGAAGCAGGACAGGCTGCTGGATTCACTGTTCTGTTGCTGAGGACTATTTTATTGTGCATCTACTCTTACTCTCTGATTTAGCTGTTAGTTTAGAGGTGCTGAAAGATTGTCGGCTTAAAATGTAAAAGCTCAGCAGAGAATCCCAGCAGGATACAATGAAAAGGAAGGTTTTATGTAATAAACAGCCAACATTATTCCGTCCAGCAGTAGTCTAGATTTTTAGTTTTGTGCAGCTTCATGAATGCAAGGATCTGCTGAATGTCAAGGACCAGCATCCTGCTGGTTTTAGATGTTCCAGCTCCAGCATGAAATGTTGTCATACTCTGCACAATGACCCGGTGACTGAGTCAGGTATACCTAAACAGCGAAACATCTAAAACCTTCAGGACACTGTTCCTCAAGAAGTTTGACCTCCTTGTGAAAATGTCTGTCACACCAAGAGAAAAAGAAGCTGTGTACAGAGAACTGGTCAGTCAGAAACAATCACCTCATCATGAACACAAGCAAAGGGATGAGTGTTGACTTCAGCAGGAACAGATGTAAACAACACTGTATACGTCTTGGTAGAAGAGGTGGAGGTGGTGGAAGAATAGCAGGACCCCAGAGTTCAGCTGCACAACACACTGGAAGCATCTAGAAGGAAAAACAGAGCAGACTCTCCTCTGGAGGAAGCTGAGATGTCTGAACCAGGATGTTCCATGTCCTCCATCTTTTCCAAACACTCCAAAAGAAAATGATAACACAATGTCTCTTTAAACAGGTGTTGAGTTCATGATTCCGGAGAAAAGAACAAAGTCCATGAACGGCTGAAGAACAAAGACGCCCAGAGAAGCTGCAGTGTCTCAACAAATGCTGAAGAAAATGATTGAAATGTTCCTAAAAGAAATAATTTGAAGTGATTCAGATATTTGGCTCCACCCTCACCTTTTACCTGTGTGCTGGCAACGCTCTACCCAACACAGCCTGGTAGAGAACAGGATAAAGGATAAAACCAGAAACAACAATACTGGAATAATTAGTGTTTTTAGAAAGAATGGTAATAAATGGTACATATATGTAAATAATTTAGGTTTGTTGCTCTTACATGTTAAAGGACCAAATAAAGATTTCAGATTAGAAAAACAAAACTTTTCTGCTTTATTTCATAATTAAGGGATTAAAACCTGACAGTATAATGAAAGCTCAGGTAAATGTGGTTTAGGGTTACAATGTTGGGAGGTTTATCACAGATTTAATGTGTCCATTCCTTGCTGTGAAGCCTTTAGCCTGCTTCGACAGGGATGGAAGAAACTGGCCAACCTTGCCTTCCTTACAGGTAATTGTTGCCACTATGAAAATAAGGCTTTGCTTTGGAGCTTTAATTCATAATTTGCCAAATTAATAAAAAGTAACTGTAAAGAGGAGCGAACTGTCAGGTTCAACAGTCGGCTGAAAACAGAAGGAAAACATTGTACTAGTGCTTTTAGTGTGCAGCTACACTTCACAATCATAGCAACTAAACACCTCCACTCCTTTAAATCACCAGTACGGCTGCACACAGGGACAAGGCTGTTTCCTTTTCACGTAGAATAAAGCAACCAGGTCCGCCTTGTGGTTCAAAGGGAGGCTGAGGCTGACTACTGGAGGGTCAAGTTGATTGACTGGATGAATTGATGTTCAGTCTATTATTTTGCTTTGTTGGGGAGCCTTGTTCCACTAATAGTGTTATTTGTTCATGCAGCCTGTCCAAAGATCAATAAATAGAGAGAGATATTAGCCACCTGATCACCAGGCGCGACCCAAGCATAGTTGGATTTTCGGGAGCTTCTTAGGAGGGACATTTTCCAGTTAAACAGAGAAGATAAATGTGACATATAAACAAGGGAAAGGGGGCATTTATAATAAGGTAAGAAGGATTAAAACTCTGCTAGCTTAGATTAGATTAGATTAGATTAGATTAGATTAGACTTTATTATCTCACAGTGGAGAAATTCACTTGTTACAGCAGCTCTTGTTATAGAATAAAGTACAGAGAGGCAAAATAAGGTGAACATGCATCACAGCAAGAAAGTGCAATAGAAATTATTTATATATATATATATATATATATATATATACAAGGCTGCACGGTGGTGTGGTGGTTAGCACCGCAGCCTCACAGCAAGAAGGTCGCCGGTTCGAATCTCGGTTGGGGGGAGGTTCGAACCTTGAGGGTGGTGGCCTTTCTGTGTGGAGTTTGCATGTTCTCCCCGTGTATGCGTGGGTTCTCTCCGGGTTCTCCGGCTTCCTCCCACCGTCCAAAGACATGCATGTTAGGTTAATGGGACACTCTAAATTCTCCCTAGGAGTGAGTGTGCGTGTGAATGGTTGTTTGTCTATCTGTGTTGGCCCTGCGACAGACTGGTGACCTGTCCAGGGTGTACCCTGCCTCTCACCTGCTAAAATGCTGGGATAGGCTCTAGCTCACCCGCGACCCGTAACGGAATAAGCGGTCAAGATAATGGATGGATGGATATATATATATATATATATATATATACACATACATACATACATATACATACATACACACATACATACATACATACATACACACATACATTATATATATATATATATATATACATACACACACACACACTACATCCATACATAAAATAAAATAAAATATAACAACAACCTCACAGACTATATACATATTTACATGGTGATGGTGGGATATGAAGAATATGATGACATTGATAATGGGGGGTATTGCACAGTAAAATATAAATAAATATTACACAGTATTATGACTATACAGACAAGTTGTACAGTCTGACAGCAGTGGGAATGAAGGACCTGCGGTAGCTCCTTCCTACACTGAGGGTGTCTCAGTCTGCTGCTGAAGGAGCTGCTCAGCCCCCCCACAGTCTGGTGCAGTGGGTGAGAGGTGTTGTCCATGATGGATGTGAGCTTGGCCAACATCCTCCTCTCACCCACCTCTTCCACAGAGTCCAGCCCGCAGCCCAGGACAGAGCTGGCCCTCCTGACCAGCTTGTTCAGTCTCTTCCTGTCCCGGTCGGTGCTGCTCGCTCCCCAGCAGACAACGGCGTAGAGGACAGCAGAGGCTACCACAGAGTCATAAAATGTCCTTAGCAGAGGCTACCACAGAGTCATAAAATGTCCTTAGCAGAGGCTACCACAGAGTCATAAAATGTCCTTAGCAGAGGCCTGCATACTCCAAAGGACCTCAGTCTCCTCAGGAGGTGGAGGCGACTCTGGCCCTTCTTGTACAGGGCGTCTGTGTGGTGTGACCACTCCAGTTTATTGTTGAGGTGAACACCCAGGTACTTGAAACTGTCCACCCGGTCAATCTCCTTCCCCTGGATGTTCACCGGTGTGTGGGGTAGTGTCCTTCTCCGGAAGTCAATCACCATCTCCATGGTCTTACTGGTGTTTAAGCACAGGTGGTTGCGCTCACACCAGTCCACAAAGTCCCTGATGACTGACCGGTACTCCAGCTCGTTCCCCTCAGACACACAGCCCACAATGGCTGAGTCGTCAGAGAACTTCTGGAGATGACAGCTGCTGGTGTTATAGGTGAAGTCCGAGGTGTAAAGGGTGAAGAGGAACGGTGAGAGCACTGTTCCCTGAGGGGCCCCCGTGCTGCAGACTACCACCTCAGACACACAGTTCTGCAGACGCACGTACTGTGGCCGGTTGGTGAGGTAGTCGATGGTCCACGCGGCTAGCTTTCCATCCACACCAGCTCCTTCCAGCTTCCCCAGCAGCAGCACCGGCTGGATGGTGTTAAACGCACTGGAGAAGTCAAAAAACATGACTCTCACGACGCTCCCAGCGGTCTCCAGGTGAGCCAGCGCCCTGTGCAGTAGGTAGATGACAGCATCATCCACCCCGATGTTTGGCCTGTAGGCAAACTGCAGCGGGTCCATCGCGGTGCACACCACGGAGCGGAGGTGACCGAGGATGAGCCTCTCCATGGTCTTCATCAGGTGGGAGGTCAAGGCGACGGGTCTGTAATGGTTCGGTTCCTTCGCGTGTGATATCTTAGGAACCGGAACCACACAGGAGGTCTTCCACAGGACAGGGACCTTCTCCAGGCTGAGGCTCAGGTTAAAGATGTACCTGAGCACCTCACAGAGCTGGTCTGCACAGGTCCTGAGCAACCTGGGGCTGATGCCGTCGGGTCCTGCAGCTTTCCTGTTCTTCAGCCGCCTCAGTTCTCTCCTCACCTGGGCCGATGTAAAGGAGAGGGGGGAGGTGGAGGGCAGTGGGGGGCTGGTGGTCGAGTCCATTGGTGTGGAGTGGAGATGGGGGGTAGGTGAAAGTGGAGGTGAAGATGAAGGTGGTCGGGGGAAGGTGATGGTAGACGCTGGACTGGGGATGTGTGAAGAGGGGGGAGGGGGGGCAGGGAGAGTGGGGTTTGAATCAAATCTGTTAAAAAACAGATTTAAATCATTGGCCCAGCGCTGGTCTCCATCAGCTGTCCCTCTGGCACCACTCTGTCCAAATCCAGAGATCTTCAGCCCTCTCCACACGTCCCGTGTGTTCTTCTGCTCCAGCTGCTCCTCCAGCTTCTTCCTGTAGCTGTCCTTGGCTCGCCTGATCTTGTACTGGAGTTCATGCTGAACTCTCCTCTGCTCCTCTCTGTCCCCTGAAATGAAAGCCCTCTTTTTCTGGTTCAGCAGGACTTTAAGCTCAGGGGTCACCCAGGGTTTGTTGTTGGAGAAACACCGCACCCTCCGGGTTGGCACAGTGTTCTCCACACAGAAGCTGATGTAGTCCGTGATGCAGTGGGTCAGGCCATCAATGTCCTCTCCATGAGAGCTGCAGAGTGTCTCCCAGTCTGTGGTTTGGAAACAGTCTCTCAGTCTCTCATTGGCCTCATCGGTCCACACTTTCACAGACTTCTTCTGTGCCAGCTGTCTTCTCACCCTGGGTGTGTATTCAGGGAGCAGATGTACGAGGTTGTGATCAGAGCGTCCAAGCGGGGGGAGGGGGGCGGAGGTGTATGCGTCCTTCACATTAGCATACAGTAAGTCCAGCGTCTTGTTCTCCCTGGTGTGGCACTTCACGTACTGGACGAAAGTAGGGAGAGTGGCAGAGAGCGAGGTGTGATTGAAATCCCCGCTGATGAGCAGGAGGGACTGCGGGTGGCGAGTCTGCATCCGAGTCACTGCGCTGTGGAGCAGCTCACAAGCAGCTGCTGCATCAGCCGAGGGAGGGATGTACACATTAAACAGTATAACGTGTGAAAACTCCCTCGGGAGGTAATACGGCCGCATGCCCACAGCGAGTAACTCAATGTCCCTGGTGCAGAGCTGTTCCTTTACACAGACGTGCACCGGGTTGCACCATCTCTCGTTGACATACACCGCGAGTCCCCCGCCTTTCCTCTTACCACTCTCCGCCGCACTCCTGTCCGCGCGCGAAAGTTTAAATCCATCCAGGGAAACCACAGAGTCCGGAATAAGTCCATTCAGCCATGTCTCTGTTAGACACATGAGGCTACATTCCCTGAACTCCCGCTGTAGCCGGGTCAGCGCCGTGAGCTCCTCGGTCTTGTTAGAGAGGGAACGAACGTTTCCCATAATCACGGAGGGTAAATATGGCCTGTACCTCCGTTTCCTCTCCTGGAGCTTTCTTCCTGCTCTGCAGCCTCTTCTTTTTCTCCGTATCTCCGCGGGAATCTCCGGCTTCTCCGCGTAGAGAAGAGCAGTGCCGCTCAGAGCTAACAGCTGGTCCCTGGTGTAAACAATGGAGCCGTGGCTGAAACCAAAGGTGTCCCCCGCCGAAGTTTGGAAAAGTGCCAAAAGAAGCAGAAATCCAAATAGAAAAACAATAAAAGTAGGTTTCCCATGTGCAGAATTGCACCTGGTACTGACTACTGTAAAGGAAAAAAGAAAACCACGTCTAAAAACCATATAAAACACTAAAAAAAGGAATAGAGAAGGCAGAGCCGCCGTAGCACGCAGCTGCTCGCACAGCGCCATGCTGGCGCCCCGAGCACTGTCGCTTATGTCAGGGTTGTCCAAACTTTTGTCTCTGAGGGTCACATACAGAAAAATACAAGGGGCTTGGTCAGGTAAATAGCCTCACCTCTAGTGAATTAAAGTTAGAAAAAGCAATTGAAATGTTGGTCAAATTGGTAAATATTTTCCAGAAAAAAGAGCCGTCTTCACAGCTTTCCATTGATGGATTTTCATTGAATTTACTCAGAAAAGGGCTGGCAGCTCATTCTCAGCATCCCCAGGTCTGATCCCTCCACAGTCCTGCACAGAGAAAGAAGGACGGGGAAAATGGGATGGACTCATTTAAGCTTGATACGGAAGTTATCAGGCGTATTACCACACCTTTTAATGTTTGTCAAACATTAAACTTGATCAGATTGACAGGGTGCACATCAGGGAGGAAAGTTAATCTGGTGAGAAACAGCTGTGCTGCGTATTTAAACCACTTTCCAGCTGTGGTGGCCGATCCAATGCAACTCGCAGAGCCTGCATGGATGGATGGATGGATGGATGGATGGATGATGGATGAATGGATGGATGGATGAATGGATGGATGGATGATGGATGGATGGATGGATGGATGGATGGATGATGGATGGATGGATGGATGGAGGGAGGGATGATGGATGGATGGATGGATGGATGGATGATGGATGAATGGATGGATGGATGATGGATGGATGGATGATGGATGGATGGATGGATGGATGGATGGATGGATGGATGGATGGATGGATGATGGATGGATGGATGGATGGATGGATGGATGGATGGATGATGGATGGATGGATGGATGGATGGAGGGAGGGAGGGATGATGGATGGATGGATGGATGGATGGATGGATGACGGATGAATGGATGGATGGATGATGGATGGATGGATGATGGATGGATGATGGATGGATGGATGGATGGATGGATGGATGATGGATGGATGGATGGATGGATGGATGATGGTTGGATGGGTGGGTGGATGGATGGATGAATGGATGGATGGAGGGATGATGGATGGATGGATGGATGGATGGATGGATGGATGGATGGATGGATGAATGGATGGATGGAGGGATGATGGATGGATGGATGGATGGATGGATGGATGATGGATGGATGGATGGATGGATGAATGGATGGATGGAGGGATGATGGATGGATGGATGGATGGATGGATGGATGGATGGATGGATGGATGGATGGATGGAGGGATGATGGATGGATGGATGGATGGATGGATGGATGGATGGAAGGGTGGATGGGTGGATGGGTGGATGGGTGGATGGATGGAAGGGTGGGTGGATGGATGATGGATGAATGGATGGATGGATGATGGATGGATGGATGGATGGATGGATGGATGATGGATGGATGATGGATGGATGTGTGGGTGGATAGATGGATGAATGGATGTATGGAGGGATGATGGATGGATGGACGGATGGATGGATGGATGGAGGGATGATGGATGGATGGATGGATGGATGATGGATGGATGGATGGATGGATAGTCGGTGATCCAGGAGATGTGGTAACAACTCCCGCCCACAGCAGCTCCCACTCAGTAAAGATGGATGTGTGAAGGCAGTGTTGGGGGCAGCAGGGGATCCAGACCTGAAACTGTAGAGGAACACATTCAGCTCGTTAGCTCTGTCCAGGCTGGTATCCTGCTGCTTCTCTTCTACAGCATCATTATGTGAAACTGCTTTATTCCAGTTTAGCTGGCCTCTAGCTGTTACACATAAATATGTAAGGGATAATGCCCTTCGAGGTCAGCCACCACTGACCGCTTCGCATCGGACGGTTCGCTCCTCCGCGTCGTCCATTAATTTATGATAATGAACACCTTGAAAGGCATTATCCCGCTTATACCATGGTCCATTAGGAAAGAAAAAAAATTAAATAAATGATTAATGTATTAATGTTGTGAAAGAAACGCTGAAACCAAAGAAACAAGGAATAACTTTTTATGAGTAAGAAGTTGTTTTATATATTTTAACTGTTATAAATGTGTTGAATTTGATGCAGCTGTTATACAAATGAATCTTATTTCTAACTGATGTCAAGACAAGAAAAGATGGTTTTGTTAGTAAGACATCAGTAAGATGATGAAAGTGATGTTGGGCAATAGGCCACTGTATGTAATTCTGCTAAGTAGGCCATGTTATTCCTAAATTATCAATTAAAGTTAATAATTGTTATTGTGCTGTTATTCTGTGAATTTAACTTTAATTTAGCAGAGAGCTTTCTCCTGCAGGAGTGGATCAGGTTGCTGTAGTCCAGTCTCTCCAGCCTGGTCGCTCCTGAGAAGGTTTTTGTTCATGCATTTGTTACACATGCAGCCCATTCGACGCATGACTGGCCTTTTACTTGGTGTCACTTATTCTATTTCTTCTAATGAATTCTTCTGTGTTCACCCAAGTCTAGCTGCTCATTCTGGTGATTGGTGAATGTATAAATGCTAGGCGGATCTGGTTTTAGTTATATTGCATGTTTTTAGCCTTTAGCCTAATGACTATCCTCTTTCGCATGCACATCCCTGTGCGCCATCACCCACTAGGGATTGGCTCAGCTCACCACACCTTCGCCTCCTGTCAGCTGATTGGATAATAACCTGGCCTCTCGTCGACGTTGCAGCTACACTCTGGGAAATCTAAACGGCTGCAGCGATGGACTCTTTGGGAACTGTCTGCACAATTTGCCCCAGCTTGCTGAGCTGTGGTGGCTGACCGCGTGCTTGGGCTGGTGGTATTAGTTAGTGAGAGCAGGGCTTTTCCAGCTTTGTGTTTTCTTTTTCTGCTGACTGATAAATAGTCTTGTTTCTTTTTTCTTTGTTTGGTAATAAATAAAGCTTAGCGTAGAATGTGTTGGTCTAATTGTACATAGTATTTTGCGTTGTAAAAGCATGGCTATTGGAGCTGCTTTACTTTATGTTTGTAGCATAGCTCAGTGAGCCAGTCTTCACTTGTTACGTATTCTTGGGTCTCCTTTTTGTACTGGCTGGTTTTCAGCTTGTATAAAGCTGTTTTATTGCTTTCATTGCTTTAAGCAGCTTCGCTAACCCCAACATTTGTACCTTACCACCTCGTTTGTTCCTCATCACTGCTTGAAAGAATGAATTCTAATAGCTTGTATTTTAACACCTGTCTGCAGTTCTCTTTGCTACGCCTCACACTCCCTGCCAGGTCATGTTGTAACAGGGCTGTTAATTTAAGTCCATGTTAAATCCTACAGTCCTTGTGTGTAGCAGTCTGTTCAGTGCTCTGTTCAGAGGGGAGCCTTTCCCACCACCTCTTATACCACCATCTGCCATACCACCACCTATCATACTACCACCTCTTATACCACCATCTGCCATACCACCACTTATCATACTACCACCTCTTATACCACCATCTGCCATACCACCACTTATCATACTACCACCTCTTATACCACCATCTGCCATACCACCACTTATCATACTACCACCTCTTATACCACCACCTGTCATACCACCACCTGTCATTCCACCACCTGTCTTACCAGGGCCTGTCATTCCACCACCTGTCTTACCAGGGCCTGTTATAGCACCACCTATTATACCACCACCTGTCATTACATCATGTACCATACCACCACCTGTCATTCCACCACCTGCCATACCACCACCTCTTATCTCACACCTGCCATACCACCACCTATCACACTACCACCTCTTATACCACCACCTGTCATACCACCACCTCTTATGTCACACCTGTCATACCACCACCTGTCATACCATCACCTCTTATACCACCACCTGTCATACCAGGGCCTGTTATACCGCCAACTGTCATTACACCACCTGTCATACCAGGGCCTGTCATGCCACCACCTGTCATTACACCACTTGCCATACTACCATCTGTCATATTAAGACTTGTCATACCTGTTTTCACACCAACTTCTGCAGTTATTAAAATAGTTTCATGTGCATGGGTGTCCAAATCCTGTATAACTACTTTGTAATATAAGAAACATTCCACCATGTCAATAGGCCGAAGTGTATCACAAAATATACTGAGCTGATTAAAATAATCCTACAAGCCGATAAATGTTTATCACACGAAATAGTGAAACATACTGGCTATAATACCTATACCACCACCTGTTATAGCACCATCTGTCATTCCTGACCTGAAATTCAGAAATATCGCGTCCCATTGTTGTTCCTTTTAGACTTTTAAGATCGAGCAGCTCCTCTGTTACACCAAAGTTCTCAGCTCTATAAGGAAATGAACAGCTGTATGGTGTCTGTAGTATCAGTGCTCATATCACATGCAATGGACTAAAAATGTGAAGCACAAGCTTTATCTGACACATGGTGACTGACAAGTCTTCGATGAGTTGTACAACTGTGTTTCTAGAAATGCTAATGTTGTTTAGCTCACATCATTTCTATAACTTTAATGAAGCACTGTTTTTTTGCAGTCCCCATCTTAGAACAGAGATGAGTTGAGCGAACTCATAGCTGCTTTTGCAGCATCATCCTGCATTTTTATGGGTGCCAATGCTGTAAGGCATGGTTTGCATCCTTTTCGCGCCATCTCCCTCGTGCTGGCTGCCTCCCTCGCGGTTGCTGCGCGGCCGGCGCGCCGGGGGGTGAACGCGCAACTGGTGCATTGGCACCCATCAAAATTTCTTGGAAATTTTCTAGTTCTTTTTGCTGCTGACCCTGCAGAATAAGCCATTTGGGTCACTGTCTGCTCTGGATCAGCTCCAGTGAAGGATGTGTAGGTCTGATGTTTCTGATTTGTGGCGACTTCCCTTTTAATTATTTGAAGAAATATTCATTTTCCCACTGGGTCCTAAATTTTCTACCCTCACTTTCTATCTTACATTTCTTTGCTTCTGCCATGCTTGGTAACCTGGGGTAAATTGTTTCTGTGATTTTGTTGGCATGTTCAACAGTAGCTCCCCCTGTTATTAAAACAAAGAATTGCAACACACTCATGCATAAGTTTCAGGTGCCTGCAGTATTCCATTCTCTTCAGATAATTTCCTCTGGACCAATTAAAAAAGAGAATGCGGACCGCAGTTGGCCCACAGGCCTTACTTAGAACACCCCTGGCTTCTATCGTCATCAGTGTCCCAGGAGCGGTGATGTGTATTTATCACATTTCATCATAAAAACATCACCATCACTACTATGTTGCTAAGAGACCTCTATTTAGACCTGGACATGATGATGAAGCCACTTCCTGTCAGACTTTCCACCAATCAGAGAGCTTAGATTGACGGTAACGTCCAACCAGTGAGCAGAAAGTTCTATGTGTGTGTGAAAAGAAGAAAAATAAAGCTCCTCTATGGCTGGAATAAAGCCAAGAAGACGTTTCTGATGCACGGTGGCGCCACAAAGCAGCTGAGCTGGAGTTGGTTTAGTGAGGATAGCAGGTAAATAGTAGCAGGAATTTTTTTTTTTTTTTTTTTATATTGTGGGTGTGTGTGTGTGTGTGTGTAGGGTTTATCAGATTAAACATTTATGGTATGACATGTTGCCCAGGCTTTGCATCTACCCTCTGTGGTGAGTGGATGCACTAGATCATAGCATCGTTTTATTTGCAGTTTCCAAAGACTTCTCATCTGTACCCCCCCCCCCCCCCCAAAAAAAAGAGTTTTAAGGTGTTTTAAGGGATTTTAAGGGGTTTTGAGGTGATTTAAGGTGTTTTAAGGGTTAAAGGTTAAAGGGAATTCAGAACTTTGCCAGATGTGTTTTGCAGTAGTTGCTTCATTAATGATGAAGATCTACATTTAACTTAATTCTAGTTGGACTGTTCAGCAGTTTTTAATTGAAATTCTGTTCAGGACTTCAGGGCTGGTCTGAGACCAGCTGGCTGTCTAGTGGACTGTGCAGGACATGGATGAGGCCCACGCAGTGAGCCACCATTCTGGCTTTCAGTGGGGAAAAATTAGCAGACCTGATCATCATTTTATTCATGTTTTTTCCTGCCAGAATGAGTGCAGCAGAGCTGTAGGAGGATATGAGGAAATGCTGAGGCTGGACTGGTGCTTATTAGAATATTCATAGATTTCCACAGAAGAAGGAGTTGGACAGTTATGCCACAAGACTTTTTTTTCTTTTTGTATTTCATGGCAAAAAAAATAAATAAATGAATAAATAAAAATAAAAGGATTTTGTTCTTTTTTTCCCCCACTTGTCCTCCTGTCCAGCATTAAAGCAGCAGAATGATGGTCTGGCTGGCATTTGACAACTAACCAGGTTACCTGGCAACAGGTCAGTAACATGACTGGGTATAAAAGGAGCATTTCTGAGAAGCAGACTCTCTCTCACCAGTCAAACTGGATCTAAAACTTCAGAAAAATGTTTCTCAGACTTTGAAGATCCACCATCTACAGTGTTGAATATTATCAGAAGACTCAGAGAATTTGCATTAAAAGCAGATATGATTCTCTACTGGAAACCACTGCATGGACTCAGGAAGACTTCCAGAAACCACTGTCTGTGAACACAGTTCACCCTGAAACCCACAAATGCAGGTTAAAGCTCCATCATGCAGAGAAGAAGCCAGATGTGAACATTTCATAGTTGTTAGATTTTTTGTATCAGTGTATTTTTTTCTCTAGTCTTTTAATATCTTTTTGTAGTGCAGATTTTCTGGCTGTGTTACAACAATTATATTTTATATGTGCAGGACTGGATTTTTAAATCAACATATCAAATTGATTGATCTAAACTGAATTGTAGGTAACATTTCCGCAGATCTACATCTGTCTGGTAGAACTTATGCCTAATAAAGAGAAGATGATTCTCACATGAAATGTTGAAGGAAGGGATAAAAATGGTCAAATAAACCAAATTCAGCTTCTATAAATGTCACTGATTCCTGCTTCTCTGTGAGCTTATTATTCAGCTTAAAGCCAGTAAATGTGCAAATGAAAATTTGCTGCAAATAGCCAATACATATAATTAGTAAGAACAG
Source organism: Melanotaenia boesemani (assembly GCF_017639745.1). NCBI lineage: Eukaryota > Metazoa > Chordata > Actinopteri > Atheriniformes > Melanotaeniidae > Melanotaenia > Melanotaenia boesemani. Next base: position 32,555,173 of record NC_055699.1, read on the forward strand.
GATTTTGTCTTTCCTCTATTATTTGACGGCTCAGAAGAAAGGAAAGATGCGAGGAGCTCAGCTCAGCACCGCCCCACCAATCGTCCTTCTAAAGCTAATAACACAATAAACCTAATCTTTCCTTAATGCAATCACATCTATTTAAATCTAATCCTATCCCATGCACCTAATTGGATCTGGTGCATCATGTTACACCCTCTGGCTGTTTAGTTGTCATGGCGATGGGTGGGAGATACTTGAGCGGTGGTGCTGAGGCTTCAGTGGCGTGTCCGAGTGCTGTTTAGTCTGCCTGCGATGCGTCGGCTGGTAAATGAGACACCGTCACTATAACAGGAGAAAAGAAAAGAAGTTTAGAAGAGGTAATGTCCGTAATCCAGTATCCACATCCTAAGAACAATCCAGAGGTCTAAGATCCAGAAAATCCGAGCAATACAAACCAGACAGGGAGCAGGCTGAGATGAAAATTCTGGTCCAAAAGATCAATGGTCAAAGGCAGGTAGGCAGGCAGGAGAGAACAAGGCTGGATACGTGCAGGGAAGAACCAAGACGATCTGGCAACGAGAGGCAGACAAACTCAGTCTTATGAAGGACACAGAACAGGTGGAACGCATCAGCAATCAGTGTGAGTGAAAGGAGAATGCGTTCGGGGGCAGCTGGGAAATCCTAACCCCATAAGGCAGACCATGACAGATCGGCCTCCTTGACGTTTATGTAAAATTCATCCAGCGTGTTTTCTTTTTTTGTTTTGCATTTTACAGCCTGTTGAAACCCCAGCAAGACTTTCTCCAGGTTGCACGTATTCTCCCAGAACAATTGCAGGAGCATCAGGAAATTGATGCTGTAGATCAGGGGTGCTCAAAGTGGGGCCTGCGGGCCAGATTTGGCCCACCTGACTGTTTGGTTTGGCCCGCCAAATAGATATCAAACTTCTTCCTTTTATGTTATTCTTGAAAGAGCAACCAAAAGACACATTTTATGAAAAAATCAACCAGCTTTGGTTGGTAATCTCTGTTTACCTGGAAAAACCTTTGGGCTCCACTACTTCATATAGGGCTGTATGGGACTATACACCTCACTCATGGTGCTGCTATTCATTTCAAAGATCCCCCATGAGCCTTTACATATGTAATGTTAAATTTGTGGGCTGAACCATAAACATGAAGCGCCATAGGCAGTGGCATACAGACAAGAGGCATTTTAACACTGCATGGGAAGAGAAATATTTTTTTACAGATGTTAATTCTAAGGCAGTCTGTCTTATCTGTAAACAGTCTGTGGCTGTACAAAAAGAGTACAATATACCTCGTCATTATGACACAAAACATGCAGCATTTTCTAAGTACCAAGGAGAGGCGCGAAAGAAGAAGTCCAGTGAGCTGCTAGCTAAACTCCGTTCACAGCAAAGTGCCCTTGCACGGCCCTCAGCTATCCAGGACAGCGTGACACGGGCCATCTATGAAATTTCAGCTCTGATTGCAAAGACTGGAAGACCCTTTTCAACTGGGGATTTTGTTAAAGACTATCTGTCCACAGCAGCTTCGTTGGTCTGCCCATCTCAGACACGGGTTTTCTCTCAAATCAGCCTCTCCCGCAACACGGTGGCCCACCGTATTAAAGACATGAGTCGGGACATAAAGGAACAACTTAAAACCAAAGCATCTGGATTTACTGTTTTTTCACTTGCATGTGATGAGAGCACAGACATTTCGGATTCAGCGCAGCTTTTAGTTTTCATCAGAGGAGTGAGTGACACCATGGAAATCTCACAGGAGCTGGCTGGAGTTGAGACGCTTCATGGAACAACAAAAAGCGAGGATTTGTTTGCAGCAGTTGGACGAGTACTGGACAGGTACAGTTTGAGCTGGAAAAAAAACGGTCGGGTTAACAACAGACGGTGCCCCTGCCATGATTGGCAAAAAAGCAGGCCTTGCCACACTTGTTGCTCAGAAAGTTGCTGAATGTGGAGGAAAACTGGCACAATACCACTGTATCCTGCATCAAGAACAGCTGTGTGCCAAATCACCTGGGCTTGGAGACGTAGTGCGTGATGTCATTAAAATCATAAACTGCATACGATCAAAGGCTCTTTCGCACCGCCAGTTCAGAGCGCTTTTGGAAGAAGTTGATGTGCAATACAGCGATGTTCTCTACCACCAAGATGTTCGCTGGCTCAGCAGAGGGAAAGTGCTCAAAAGATTTTTTCAGCTGCGCCATGCCATCGCGGACTTTCTGAAAACCAAGGGCAGTGACATCCAAATCCCTACAGATGACAGATGGATTTGTGACGTGGCTTTCATGGTGGACATCACAGACCTGCTCAACTTACTGAATGTTCAGCTTCAAGGCAAGGAGCAGATTATCACGGAGCTGTTTGACCATGTGAAGGCCTTTCAAATGAAGCTGGGATTACTCTCCCGACAGCTGTCTGCAGGTGAGCCAAAACAAAGATTTTACCTAATTAGAAAAAAATCGTCAAAACAAATAGTTCAATATGTTTACATGCAGATTTTGGCAAGTAGAAGTAGCTATGATATTTGGAGCATATTGTTCGGCAGTCAACATCAGAAAATAAGTCCCCTCCAAACTTGTTGGCTTTGCGTTGGGGTTCCATTCGCTCTGTCGGCACTTGTCTTGATTAAGTACATACAGCTCCTTTCTGCCCCACTGTAATTGTGCGCTCTTGGTGGTGCTGATCAGTAAAGATGCGTGTCTTTGATGGAGCCACATGTTGTTTGTAAATTTAAGTTTATATGGCAAACTTACTGGTTTGTGGGAAAAACTTAGATTATTTTATTTTCCCCTGGAAAAGTGGCTCACTTCCCCAGTCTGAGAGAAGTCAAACTGGTAGAGGAGAAGCTGCCTGAATATGCAGAACTTGTCAGCAACCTAAACAGGGAGTTTGATGTGCATTTTATGGACTTCAGAAAAAGTGCCGGAGACATGGACCTATTCTCTCAACCCTTCAGTGTTAGCCCTGACTCTGTCCCAGACCACATTCAAATGGAACTGATTGAGTTTCAGTGTGATACAGAGCTAAAAACAGATTTATGTCACTGAATCTGAAGGATTTCCACACTCAGGTTTCACTGCAGAGGTACCCACACATTAAGAAACATGCACAGGTGATGCTTTCACTGTTTGGCAGCACTTACATCTGTGAGCAGACTTTTAGTATCATGAATCTCAACAAGTCCAGACTCAGAGGTACCCTGACTGATTCACACCTCGATGACATACTTACCTTGTCAGTGAGCCAAATGCAACTGAACATTGACAGGCTAGTAATGTCCAAAGATCAGCTTCATGTGTCTCACTAGTGTTAGCAATTTGCCTGGTGGAACATACGTTGTTTGTTGTTTACATTTTGCACTATGCTTTGTTAGAATTAGTGCCTGTAATTTTGTTTGATGTCCTACTACCTGTGGCTTTATTGTTACTTTTCCATAGTGATGTTAGTAGTGTGTTATTTGCACAGAAGAAGAATGTGTTTGCATGCATGTACAAAAATTAAAAGAATTATAATTTACATTTATTTGTGTTTCACCCTTAAAATCGCTGTGTTTGGCCCGTGGCTCACTGGTACAATTTCACTTTGGCCCTCGGAGGCAAAAACTTTGGGCACCCCTGCTGTAGATCATACGCATCCTGCTGTGGCAGCCGCAGCATGGTGTGCTTTGCCATTAGGTGGAACATAGACAACAAATAGAAAATGCTGACGAATTCTCGAGGCAGATGAAATGGTCCAAAAGCCAACAGTTCAAAGTCCCTGTTACATATTACATATTTATCGAGTAGTAATGGCGCCAGCGGTTATTTACATATGCACAGACCCCTCCCCCTTGGCTCTTCTTCAAGCTGTCGCTCCTGTCAGCTCGGATGAGTGAGAAACCGTCTGTCATACAGAGAGTCAGATGCAGCAGCATGAAGCCACATTTCCACAAAGCACAACAGGAGGCTTCTCTGAATTCAAAGGAGTGTCTTGTGTCCTTAACTCATCCATGTTAATCTGAATGGAGCGCAGGTTGGCCAAGATCACTGCAGCCGGCCAGCTCAATCAGGATGTCTGCCAGTAGCTCAGGTGTAGCTTGATCAGATGGTCTATCGCTGTGGCCCAGAGAGCCAGAAAAGTTCCAAGCATAGACGAAGATGGGAATGTTTACTCTGACCATGACATGCTCACAGTAAAAATCTAGGCCAAGTGGGAGTTCCTGAATTTTTGTGTTCTGCATTACAATCCCATTGACCATAACATCAGACACAAACAGACCAGATTGTCAGAGCCGGTACACTTGTTGCCAGCAAAGCAGCAACATACTGACTTTTTGAATGCCCAGTTCAAAAAGCTGAGCAGCAAAAAAGCAGCATAACTCCAAGCCAAGGATTCCTGCTGAGAAAGAAGAGAAACACAAATGAATGACATCATACAGTGGTGTAGTGGTCCCTCCACCCTTAATTTTTTGCCCTTTTTTTAGTAGCACAGAAAAACACCTTTTACCTAAAAGTATTTGCTTCTTGTCTCATGACTTCTGTTGCTCAGGGAGGAGGGGTTATGAAATTGCAAAACCAATACTGGCCCAGAGAGACAATAATGCATGGACAGTAAACTATTCCTTATTTTTGATAGAATAATGAATTACTGGAATGACTACTCTCTCACCTGATCAGAAACAGGTTGTACAACAAACAAAACGACTGTATCCACAGCTGTGATCGTGGTCCATTTATCCCACATCCAGAACATCCAGATGGACACACCCACACAATCAGACAACATTTCTCTGTGTCCACTGTTTCAGAAGTCACCCAAACCAGCAATCTATCAAACCTTAGCCAGTTTTTGATTTGGATCCCAACCAGGTGTTCCTGGATTTAAAATCTTTCTGTTAGACAGTCCACAGGTCTGACCAGCCAGTTGATGTCTACAGAAAAACAACAAATGACTAAATTACAGGCTGTAAATGTGATGAGAGAAACAATGACAACCCAGTCTCCCTGTAAAGTTGTCATCTATTTTATTTTACTATTTTTCACCCTAAACAGTCATTTACACACAACGTAACTTTAGCTACTGTATATCCATGACTGTCGACCCCTTTTTTTAACAGCATTTAGCAAAAAAAAGGGGGTCCACTCACCGCATCAACGCACAGCTGAGCCAGGAACCAAGGTTGGCACCTGGTCGCTGTGGGGAGGTCCCTTTTATCAAGTCAATTATGAATCTTTTATGGACAGAATTTCTAGGCGCAGCTGAGGTGTTGTGGGGATCCGGTTTGGTGGCCTCAGGAGTTCTGTTGGCTTCATCGGAAGAATTTGAGGACTTATATTATCTTACTTATATATATATATATTATCTAACGCAGAGAGACTATGGTGTGTGATTCAGCCGAGAAAACATTTAATATAATGCAATTCCGTTATGATCATTGTCTGTGTGTTTTTAACACAAATTAAACCTACCTGCAGATCTGTTGGATGCCATGGAGAGCCTCCCGGTACCTGAACCAATTCCGCTGATCCTGGCTCCACGCACACCGATCCGGAGGGCATAAACCAGCGAGCCGGGTGGAAAATCCAGCCGTTTATTGAGAAAACTTATGCATCGAGGTTCTGCCGACTAGTCAGGGTCCCGTTGTTGCTGCTCCCGCTACAGCTAAGCCGGCTAACCTCAGAGCCTGAGCCTCAGAAAGTGTCCAGAGCCTAGAAAGCCCAGCTGGGTAGAAGATCCGCCTCACCGCTCTGATCGCATCTGTTACACAAGGACTCCGGGGAGACAAGGGAACGTTAACAAGGTTTATTCAATGACTGGTATTCTGAAGAGAGACATACAGTTACCGATACAGGGTGAGGAATCTGGGAACGGAGAGGGAGTGAGTCCATTAGGTGTGAGGTTTAAGGTCCGACAAGGAGTAACTGAACTGGTGAAGTATATGAGGACTGGGGACACAATGGAAGACAGGTGTGACAGGTTGGCTTGATTATGATGAGTGGATCTGGAACTGGTGTGGAGGATCAGGGAAGTGAGGAGTGAATGGAGGAGTGGCAGGACAGACTGTAACAGTACCCCCCCCCCCCTCCAGAAGGCCGGATTCCAGACGGCCCGGGAGGACAACAGGAGGGCTGTGATGACAGGAGCTGGAGTTCTGGCGGACAACCACAAGGGGGAGACAACCACAACCAGCGCGCAGGCGGGCGTCCCGGAGGACGGAAAAACCTGGACCAGATCCTTGGAGGACGCCCCGGAGGATGAGCAGGCCAGGGCCGGGACCTGGGAGGCCGGACTGACTGGGACCGGATCTCTGGAGGACGGCCCGGAGGGTGAGCAGACCAGGGCCGGGACCTGGGAGGCCGGACTGACTGGGACCGGATCTCTGGAGGACGGCCCGGAGGGCGAGCAGACCAGGGCCAGGACCGGATCTTGGGAGGACAAGCAGACCAGGGCCGGGTCATGGAAGGAGGACGACCCGGAGGACGAGCAGAACAGGGCCGGGTCATGGAAGGAGGACGACCCGGAGGACGAGCAGACCAGGGCCGGGTCATGGAAGGAGGACCCGGAGGACGAGCAGACCAGGGCCGGATCTCTGGAGGAAGACCCGGAGGACGAGCAGACCAGGGCCGGATCTCTGGAGGAGGACCCCGAGGACGAGCAGACCTGGGCCGGGTCATGGAAGGAGGACCCAGAGGACGTGTAGGCCTGGGGCTGACCCCTGGCGAACGGGCATGCTTGGACCGGAGCTCTGGAGAACAGGCTGGCTGGATCTCTGGCAGTGGTTGGGCAGGCTGGACCTCCGGCAGCTGAGCAGGCTGGATCTCTGGCAGCGGTTGGGCAGGCTGGACCTCCGGCTGGCTGAGCAGGCTGGACCTCCGGCTGGCTGAGCAGGCTGGACCTCCGGCGGCTGAGCAGGCTGGACCTCAGGCGGACGGCCTGAGGGATGCTCGGGCTGGAGCTGGAGCTCAGGCGGACGGCCTGAGTGATGCTCGGGCTGGAGCTGGAGCACAGGCAGACGGCTTGAGGGATGCTCGGGCTGGAGCACAGGCGGACGGCCTGACGGATGCTCGGGCTGGAGCACAGGCGGACGGCCTGACGGATGCTCGGGCTGGAGCACAGGCGGACGGCCTGAGGGGCGCGCTGACTGGAGCTGGATGTCTGGCAGGCACGCTGACTGGAGCTGGCACACAGGAGGGCACACTGACTGAAGCTGGCGCTTGGAGGCGTGCAGACAGGAGCTCTGGAAGACAGAGACATGTTAATAATTCTGGCAGGCGACCGGGAGGTCGCACAGACAGGAGCTGAGTCTCTGGCGGGCGACTCGGAGGTCGCACAGACAGGAGCGGGAAACAGGAAGGACCCAGAGGCTGGAGAGGAGGGTGTTTAACAAAAACCTCCTCGGAGACAGGAGCTGACAGGCTTGACAGAACCAGGGGCTGGAGAGGAGTGTCTCGCTCTGAGACCCCCTCGGAGACTGGACCCACTGGCGGGAGAGGAGCGTCAAAACCGTAGACCTCCTCGGAGACAGGAACTGACCTCGGACTGGTAAGCGCCGGGCAGGACCGTTGCGCTGGTGTCGGAGGTAATATTGGAGCAGCCCGTGGAGCAGACGTCGGAGACCGAGCAGGAACAGTCTGTGGCATCGGTGTCTGACATGGGAGAGCCGGTGAAGACCGGGGAGCAGGCACGGGAGGCTGCATGACAGGAACAGACCGGGGCTGTGGTGTCGGACGCAGAAGAGCCGGGACTGACCGTTGCTGTGGCGTCTGACACCATAGAGCCGGACCAGACTGGGAAGCAGGCATAGAAGGCTGCAGGACTGGTGCAAACCGTGGCTGTGGCATCGGACGCTGTAGAGCCGTACAGGACCAGGGAGCAGGCATAGGAGGCTGCAGGACAGGTGCTGACCGTTGCTGGGGCGTCGGATGCTGTAAAGCCAGAGCAGACGTCAACTCAGGGGACATGAGCCTGGGAGCTGGAGGTGACACTGGGGACGTGAGCTCGGGAGCCGGAGGAGATGCTGGAGTCACTGGCATGGAAGCCGGGGGAGATGTGGACGGTGCTCTTACCCCCACACTCTTCCAACGAGCCTCCGCATATACCACCCAAGCCTCCTCTACCAGTTTAGTCAAATCCGGAAACATGAGGAGGAGGGTTGGTCTGGCTTCCAACTGGGTGACCAGATCCATAGCTGAGCGGAGCCTCACCAGGGGTCCGGGGAACTCAGCCAGTGTGTCCACGTAATAAGGGTGTGGACCACCCTGAAGTCCTTCGGTGAAAGGAGGACCTCCAGGTCCGGCAGCAGTTCCACCAGAATGCGTTTTCTCCAGCCCATTTTGTTTAGGTCGGACCTTCTGTTACACAAGGACTCCAGGGAGACAAGGGAACGTTAACAAGGTTTATTCAATGACTGGTATTCTGAAGAGAGACATGCAGTTACCGATACAGGGTGAGGAATAGGGATGTTATGCTCGAGCCGTCTGCTCGATCACGTGTCGAACATGTGACACGGAAGTGTTGCGAGCATTGTCTCTGAGCATTGATTCAGCATGCCAAAAGTCACGTGATAGACCAAACGAGGCCTCGTTACGTCATCCGCGCGTATCGAGCAGCAAGCGGGATCTTTGAAGGGACCGGTCTTGTCAGTCTCTTAGATTACAAACGCTGAGGAGATCGCGGATTTTTGAGAGGAGATTCTGTAGCGATTGTACGACATTGCATTTTGAAAACAAATTTAGGAAAAGCATCACATCAGCATGAGCTTATACTGAATCACATTTAGCTTTTAGAGATTTGGGGAAACAAACATCTGCGCGTGGCCAGAGTAACTACTTAATGGGCTCGGAGTATGAGATAAGGACGGAGCGGGCGGTGCCTTCAACATCACAGGTAAGCTTAATTCCCCTTTCTTTATATAGATGTTTTTTAAATAGCCTTGTAAAGAGCAGACTTTAAAGTTAATCATAAACTTCAACCAGAAGCATCAGAGGAAACGTCTCAGTCTACAGCTGCAGAGGAAAACCACCACCTGCAGGACCTTAGACACCGAGCTGGTTTCTGATCACCATCAGCAGAGAATTTAATGATTTTAAAGTTGGTTAATTACAATTTTGTTCTTGTGTTTCTTTCAGGTACAACCTCTCCAAAGCTGGAGAGGTAGTGTATCAGAAGAGGAGCAGACTGAAGCCTGACAGAAAATACGTTTTTAAATAAAAATCTATGACACATCACAAAGTTTCCAAAGTTTTTTTTTCTCATCATACATTTCAAGATTCAAAGTGTCTTTGTCATTTGCAAAGTAAGGAAACAAGTTTCCCTGAACAATGAAAATCTTACTTTGCCGTCCAACCTGAACGCCATAAAACATTATAAAATAAAAAATAAACAATAAAAAAACTAGATAGAAGATAAACAAAAAAAACTGAGTAAATAATCTATGTACATAAATGTGCAGTGAGCTATAAACTGTTGTGCCACATTTAACAATGATCAGCTATACAAAAGAAAACAACTCATGAGGTAGACGATAACACGCATTTGCAATATCTATTATAAATAATAAGACACATAAAACAGTAAACAATTTTATTACAACTGTATAAAATAACTAACACAGTCACTATCCCCGTTACACAAACACTTCTTCCCTCATGCCTTCCCACTGAGTAACTACTATCATTAAAGACTGGTTAACTTAAGTTACACCACAATTCTGTTACCTAAACAAATGTTACCTAATACCCCTCCTTGTTATTTATATGAACAACAGAAAATAAATATTCACTCGGATGGTAGATTACGTATCGTTTAATAACACGTATTCAAAGTTCAGATAGGGATGACAGCTGTGAGGTGTCAATGCTGTTTTGATACATCAGACTCCCACAGCCAGCAGATGGAGCTCTTTGGTTTGGTCAAATGATTCAGAACACTAAGCCATTTTCAAGCATTTGGGTCAAAGTTGGCTCGATGATTCATGAGGCCTCCCTTTCACTATCCCTAGTGAGGAATCTGGGAACGGAGAGGGAGTGAGTCCATTAGGTGTGAGGTTTAAGGTCTGACAAGGAGTAACTGAACTGGTGGAGTATATGAGGACTGGGGACACAATGGAAGACAGGTGTGACAGGTTGGCTTGATTATGATGAGCGGATCTGGAACTGGTGTGGAGGATCAGGGAAGTGAGGAGTGAATGGAGGAGTGGCAGGACAGACTGTATCATCATCAAGGTAAATCAATCTGTTTGCTTCCTTTTTTTAAAAAAAAAAAACTTTTAGAAAGTTTAATGTAATTTTCTCAGCTTTCTGAAGCAGTTGATGCTGCCATATTATATCCTGATAACGTGTCATCCTGTGACGCATATTCCGCTGGCTAGCGGATCTGTGGTTCATTGAGACTCTGCTTTACTCTTTTTTTTTGAAGGTGCTGTGTTTGAGCACATAGCGATTCCGGAGGCAGAGGATAAAGGAAGAAACTGAAGGTAATTTTATTTATTTATTTATTTGTTGGTTTTATTTATTTATTTATCTATCTATCTGTTGGTTTTGTTTATTTATTTATACGTATATTTATTTTTTAATGTCTTGTACAAAAAATTAGTATATAATTATTCCGATATAACTGGTGTTGACTCATTCATTCATCCCCTTTAAGGAAAGGGTTGATGAGAAGAAGAAAACAGACGCAAACAGCAGATTTATCTGCCACAAACCGTGTAAATAGAGGTAAAACCTTCACTCAATAATACGCTACTCTTTTATGTATTTATTTTTAAAGTGGTGAAATTTATTTTTAAGTACTTTCTTTTCTGTATTTTGTGCAGCTCTGGAAAGACAACGCAGGAGAAAAAGAAGAATACAGCTGTGTCAGTGCGCTCTGTGCTGCGATTCTGCACCTGAGGACCAGGACACGTCACACCGGTGGAGCAACGCCCGCAGCAGCGCTGGACGTTTTCTCCAACTCGGGCTCACTTTTATGCAAGTTGTAAGAAAACTGAGGGATCACTTTTAGGTGTGTGACTGTAAGGTGTGTCAATTTTTTTTCTTTTTTTTTTGTACATAAACCACGGATGCATTACAGCAGCTCATAGACGCTTTAAATCAGATACCTCCTGCATCATTAAATGAAGGTGATAATGCGCCTGAAAATTCTCCCTCTCAGAACCTGTTTCAGTGATTCAGCCCTCACACTTAGAGCTGATAGATGAAGCCTTACTGCACATTGGTTCAGCACCATCCTCTCCACCCTCATCGGGCTACAACAAGACAGAACGGTCCATATCTGACGAACCACCGCATGTCATAAATGTCATGAACTAGACCTCTGCTTTGCCTACAGATTCTGAAAGCATCTAAACACAACTGTCTTCATCTCCTGATTCTCAAACCAGCTTTGAAGAGCACTCTTTAGATACTGGTTCCGAGGAAGACATCACACCTACACCATTAAATTTGGTAGCAGCCAGGCCAATAAATTCAGCAGCCGCCATTCAGCACGGTCACAGTTGGCTGAAAATCCCTCAATATCAGTCTCCCGCGAACGTTTTAATAATCGCGAAATAAGGCGTATATTAAACATCCGAGATACTCCAGATCTCGCTCAATTTTACACTGACGTCCAACATATCCTCTCAGATCTGGCTACCAAAGTATCCGCAATGATCTGGTGCAATTAGAAGTACAGAGTGAAAATAACCATAATCATCTTTCACTCGCCATCAACGATCAGAATATAAATGCAACTGCAGCCGCTTTTGATGATTTATTAGAGCGCATGGTTCAGTCTAATGAAAGCATAGCTTCAGACTTGCGCTTGGAATGTATTGCTCAAAGCATTGTCAATCCATCAGGTGGTGCTAAACAGGAATTGGAAAAAACTCTAGATTGTGAAATTATTCATAAAAAAAGACGCCATCTGTACGTCTTGGAAAATAGAGAAGATCAGCTATGCTTTGCCATCAGTGTAGCTCATTGATTACCAGGCTGTGTTGCCTGGGGGGTCTGGATAATCAAACTCCCGTCACGTGCAGTGACAGAAAAATTTGAAAAAATTCTGAATCGGAACATTGTATTTTACAGAAAACCAGACGACCGTCCCTTATCACATTTTGAAACTGATTTCCCGGACTGCTCTAATCCTCTCTTCCTTCTCCTAATACAGAATCACTACTATGATATAAAAAACCTTCGCAGCTTTATCGGCAGTAAATACATTTGCAATTTTTGCTATAGATGTTATGAAAAGCCGCACTGTCACATCTGTAGAGGACATTGCTCGGTCTTTAATGTGCCCTCCTGTACCCAAGAGAAGCTTGCACCTGTACGGTGCTCTGACTGTAACAGGACATGCAGAACCCCTTCCCGTCAAACAACACACCGCAGAATTGATCTTTTTATGACGCCTTTTCCCAACAGTCAGGATGTACATGTTCCATTTCTGGTGTGTACAAAGACACTGCAGGGTGTCCAGTGGGTATCATACGAACTAGATTGCATCAGACAATTTCTCCTGCATTTTCGGAGGCCTCTGTAGCAGGGCTCCACGTTCATCGCGCATAACTCCAGGGGATTTGATGGTTATCTGGTTCTGAACAGGATGATCGAGTTAGGTGTGCAGCCGGGTCTAATCATGCAGGGAAGCAAGATTCTCTGCTTCACTGTTCCTGACTTCCAATTGAGATTTATTGACTCCCTCTCCTTTCTAGCTATGCATCTTAGTCAGATGCCAAAAGCTCTGGGGTTTCCTGATTCTACGATAGGCCATTTTCTTCATAAATTCAGCTCTGAGAGCATTTAAATATTGCAGGCCCCTTCCCTCCCCCATCTGATTACGGTGTAGACAGCATGTCTCAGCAGGGTGAGTTTTACACCTTGTACAGGGAGGTCTGTCAGGGAACTTCCAACTTTCAGAAGGAAGTTCTGCATTATTGTCAAAATGATGTGGATATTCTTTCTCATGGCTGTGTAAAGTTCCGTGAACAGTTCCTCAATGACCCGTTCAGCTGTATCACTATTGCTTCTGCCTGCATGAAAGTGTTCAGAACAAACTACTTGTTACCCAAAACTCTGGTCATCCGCTCTCCAGATGATTACAGGAGGCAATGTAAACGATTTTCCAACGCTTCAATACAGTGGCTCGAGTGGGTTGCGCGCACCAGATCCGTTCACATCCAGCATGCGTTAAAAGGCAGCGAGAAGCAGAATTGTCCCTATCACGTTGACGGATATGCTGAAATTAATGGTGTGAAATATGTTTGAGTTTATGGGCTGTGAATTTTATGGTTGTGGTGAATGTTTTGATGTGCGAGTCGTTTCTCCTACAAGCAGTTGCGTGACGCGACATGCCGCACGCTGGAATCAGTTTATGGCATGCGCGTCGTGGTCATGTGGGAGCATGATTGGATTAGGATGAGCGTTCATGAACCGCTCTCCCCGAAGCAGGCGCTGTTTGGTGGGAGGACCTGCGCGGTGAGGCTGCGGTACACAGCGGGTCCCGATGAGTCAGTTAGGTACGCAGATGTCACCTCTTTGTGTCCATATGTCAATTTCAGCTACCCATATCCGCTCTGGCACCCCGTCATCGTCACTCAAGACTTTGCTGCACTGCAGAGTTACTTTGGATTCGTCAGAGCTGTCATCCATCCTCCCCACAGGTTGTTTTCACCCTCTGCTGGACATGCACTGAACTTAACAACCAGGCAGGTCCTTGCACTCACGACGAGGAAGGAAGGGCATTAACGGGGGTCTGGGTGACCACTGAATTTAACAAAGCTCTGGAGCTCGGTTACACTGTGAGTAAAATCACAGAAGTCTGGCACTTTGAGAACCGCAGTGACACAATTTTCCAGGGCTAAATCCGCACCATCCTAAAAAACAAGCAGGAAGCATCCAGTTACCTGCCTGAGGCGACTGATCAGGCGAGCAGAGAGGCTTGCATCAGGGATTGAGAGACGCATCAGGGTATTCAACTAGACGCTGACAAAATTGAGGTGAATCCAGCAAAACACAGACAGCCAAGATCTCTTTTAATTCTTTTTGGGGCAAATTTGCTCAAAGAAATAATCTGGTTCACATCGAGCTTGTCAGCGACCCTGAGCAATTTTTCAGGTTCATGTTTTCAGGTTCATATAAGGTGGAATATTTCACCTTTCTGAATGAGAAAACTGTGATGGTTTAGTGGAAATCCTCTGATCCCACTGTTATCCCTCCAGGTAAGACCAGCAACATCTTCATTGCTGCTTTTACAACAGCCTACGCTCGCCTGAAGTTGTACGGTTATCTAGAGCAGCCCGAGAACCGCATTCTTTACACCGACACAGATAGTCTGATTTATGTGGTTAAAAATGGTGAGACTCCCTTGCAGCTAGGAAATTATCTGTAGGATCTTACGGACGAGCTAGATGGAGACATTATTCAAGAATATGCTGTGCTGGCTCGAAAAGTTATGCTTATCAAACTCGCGGGTGCAAGAAAGTTGTTCTGCACTTGAAGAGGATCACGCAGACTCGGGAGTGCAGTGAACGAGTCAGCTTTGACAGTGTAAGAGGTCTAGTGGTGGGTTATCTCGCCAACAGCAGCAGCACCGGCGGTGGTTCTGGAGAGGGCGTGATCAAGGCTTAGCAGCACACCTCCAGACATGACAAAAAGAGCTTTCAGGTGAAAAACTGTACATTTTTAAAAAAGTTTTGTGTGCTGTATGATAAAAGGCGTCTCTTCCCTGACGGTACCAGTTTGCCTTTTGGGTATTAAGCAGGGAGAAAAATGACACACCTTACAGAGGTAAATTGATCTATTTGAGCCTAGAGTGAAAACATTATTTTCATGTATGGTTTTTGGACCTTCAGGATGTGGGAAAACTTGTTTTGTAAAAAATGTGTAGGAAAATGTCAAAAGTGTGATGGATGTTGAACCCTCTAATGTGGTATGGATTTACACATCTTTCCAGCCTTTGTATGCTGAGATGATGAAGTTTAATAAAAGAATTAAATCTGTACAAGGATTGCCTGAATAATTTGAGAATGAAGATCTGTTTCCCTCAGATCAGAATCATCTGATCACACTCGATGACGTCATTTTCCAGGCAGGTGAGCATCAGGAAGTGATGAAGATCTTCACACAATATAGACATCATAGAAATTTGTGTGTATTCTTGCTCATTTAGAATGTATGAATGACAGGGGGTGCTGAAGCTGAAGATTGTGATCGAGGATTTTCTGTGAGCGGTCTTCCAGAAATTGTAGAATGCTGGGGGGATAGTGAGTAAAGTCCGGGGGGAAGCCATAAGAGTCAAAGAATGTAGCGGGGCCGCCCTCCTCCAGGGTTATAGAAAGCCAGTGCTCTCCGGGCAGGTGAGCGGGGTGGGTGTTCACTATAAAGTAGGCGGGGGTTTTAAAGTCATGAGTCAGCGACTGTAGCTGATCAGAGGCCCACACCCCCTAAAAAACATCTTCCCCCAGTAGATAGCGCAGAAGACTCTCCAACTGATGGTTATTCAATTTTCTTCACACCTGCTCAGATCAGTAATAATCCACCAGCACTTGTCTTTTGGAGTTTATTTCCAGAATGGAGTTGTACACAGTTAATGTTGTCATACCCAGCGGTATGGGGGAGAGAGCGACGGTGTCCTCAGCAGGGTTAAGATTAAACACATACGGTGAGTATCCGTTGTTAAAATCTTCACGGTTAATGCTCAACGGCAAATCTTTTAGATGTCAACCCGTAGCAATAAACATGCTGTAAAACTCTCTGACTGAATTCCCCTGATTAAATTGCAGCTGGAATGCCTTTGCTGGAATCTTTCTCCCATCCTGACATAAAGCTAAATACTCTACGTCATTATGGATAAAATTAAATAGTGAAAGATCTCTCCTCCCCGTGAAGGCCTCATGATCCACCATGGCGAGTACCACGTATTTGGGTATGACCTCCAGAAATACATTTTCCTGATTACATATCCGGGAATTTTCAGGGATTGAGTACGTCTTTACATTAACTCGTGCGATGGGGTATAGCACATTTCCTTTCATTAAGGCCACAGAGTGACCTAATTGCACTGCAGGGGAAACTAACTTTTTTGACAAATAGAGAAGTTCCTAAAATGTTCAGATGGAAAGTGGAGTCCCTGGCTGCAATGAGGCAGAAATGGTCGCCAGCTCGGATCAATTTTATTCTCAAATCCACCGATTTCAGTAGCAGTCTTTCGCAAAAAAAAATCTTGCCGTGAAGAGGACTGAGCAGCTGCAGTTCTCTTGAATTTGCTCTCTGGTTTAACCCCCTGTTAGGGCCGTTATTGGTGACTATGGAGTCTACAGCTCCAGCGGTATCTTTAATGAAAAGACCTGCTGTAAATTAATTCTTCAGCGCGTTGTCAGAGAAGTTTAGCAGAGTTTCAATCATGGCTCGGTAAGGATGGGTTGCGCTGCTCTGCGAAATCAATCTATCCCCCAGAATTACATCACACTGGCTGAAGATGGTGTTCAGAAGATAATTAATGATCAGCATTGGCAATCTTGACGCGGAGAAGCAGTAAAGTATCATTGAGATCCAGATATTTGTCACCATTGCCTGCAATAAAAAACTCAATAGGATCCCCGTCGGTAATGGCAGAAAGAGGCGTAATCTCTATAAATCGTATCCTCTATAGAGAGCTGTGTCATCGGGCAGAGAACAGATCGAGCTCGGTGAGACTGCACTCAGCGGATTTCTGGTGTAAAAGGGTCATGGTGGTGGTTTAAAAAAAATAATGATATAAAATAAAAGTAAGACAAACTTAGGATTAAAATATTTCGGTGCTAAGGGAGGACTTCCTCCCCTTACGACGCCTCCTCTGACTGATTTTCTCTTTTCACGCACCCTGTGCTTTTTAGAGTGTGCGGTGGAAACACGCTCCCCCAGCGGTCACCTCTTTAGTCTGTGGGATAAGACCATGATACCCCTTGCCCCCTCCTGATACCGGGGGTCCATCATCTTTCCCACGGTCTGGCTAACAACGCCCGTGGCTATATTCTTTGCAGCTGATTTAAGATGAGGCTTAGTGAAGGCAAAAACTTTCTTCAGGGCTAACAAAACGAAACAGTTTTGAAAATATAGAACCAATTCCTCTCCCGTACATTACTGGGGCCCCGAAACAGAAGGAAGAGCGCCCCAACTTGACTATCATAATAATTAATAAAGCGGCGCGGGTCCTGTCTCAGACCTATCAGAGACATGTCTGAAGTAACAGAGTTTATAACGAGCGCTGAGGCGTTAACGGTTTAAAGTCTTCCCGTACATAAAATCTACAGGTCTGTCGCGGTCCGTTTTGATCTCGATGCGTATACTCTTGATGTAACTTTTTGACAGGGGAACGTAATGCCCCTTATTGTCATTGATGTTTACCACGTCTCCGTGATCTCCTTCAATGGTCATCGCGTCAAAGAGTGGAGCATAAGTGTCCCCAATATTTTGGAACTGAATAAGATCTGGGTAGACAAAGAGGTTATATATTAAACCTAGCATGTATGCCAAGGACGGATACGGATGGATTCTGTACTGGCCATCCCCTCTGAAATCTATCCGTTTGGTCACCTCGTTATAAGAAGCGTCTGCTGAGGGGTTGTGCTGTCTGAGCGCCAGGACTAATTGATCCAGGAGGTCTTTCTGACGAGCGTAATATCCGCCTCTGCCGAATTTCACACTCACGAGTACTTGATGCTGCTTTCGTGAAGCTTTCTCTGACCCGCCTTCCTCACCCATCTTTATTAACTCGATAAAAGCAGCGTCTGGTGGGAGATTATACCACGTTCAGGGGTAAACAATTTTGCACAGACCCACCATCCATTCTCCACTCAGCTCAATGGCTTTAGCCAGATCCACGGTGTAGCATGAGCTGGTGTTGTCTTTAAACAACCGACAAGCTGGCGTTGGAGCGTCACATAAAACCCCTCCTCACTTGATAGATTCATGACGCTGATGTGCCTGGAATGAAGGATCCACCCTCCATACACCTCGCTTTTCAGGCGTTTAAGAGATCCGACCTCTTGACCCAGCTACAGAATTTCAGCGGCCAGCCCTTCCAGCGCACTAAAATCTGTTTTTCACCCCCGACGGTGCGCTGCTTCAGAATTTCCTCCACATGATAAGGCCTGTCTTTAGACATTTCTACTTTTTGCAGCTCGGCTTCATAAAGTGAGCCTGCTATGGGCTCGCCGTCAAAATCTTTAAGTCTGTATATGGGGTGGAACGCGCGGAATGCACTCGGTAACTGTAAACACCTCGTCGGTGAAACTCTGCTCATATTTTTTATATCAAAAACTCCTCTAAGCTTGGATATTCTTACAAGATCTCCCTTCTTAAACTTCACCGCTTTTGGACGCCTGGCTGAAGACGTGCCGTAAAGATTCTGAAACACTTGAGAGCTGTTCTCCGAGGTGACCTAGGGGTCATTTTAATACTCTGGTGATAGCTGTGGTTATAGCTGTTCACCAAATCCTATAAGACATCAATGTTTAGCCGCATGCTTTTGGCTGTAAAATAACTCCACAGTTTTTAATGTTCGGTTAAATCTCTCAATCACTGACCCTTTGAGGTCGCTTGCCATGGCAAAGTGTACAATAACGTGTTTCTTCATCAGACCTCCAAAACTTTTATTGAAAAATTCTTTACTAGAATCTGTTTTTATCTTTTTAGGTATCTGACTGTCTCTGAAGACTGATTCAAAAGCCCTCACCACCTCGCCGGCATTTTTTTTCTTCAAGGCACGCGCGTAAGCACTTTTTTGAAAATACGTTTATGACTGTTAATATATAATTAAAACCGTCGTTATGTTCGGCTAAGGCCCGCATATCACATAGATCAGCTTAAAATTGGCTTAAAGGACAAGAGACAAAAACTCTGTTTCTAGTAAAATGGATTCTGGCTGGTTTATGGAGAGTGTAAGTATCCTGCGCCGCTAGGAAATCTTTGACTTTATCAACTGGAACTTTCTCCCCCGTTTCATCTTGCACACCCCTCTGGAGTCTATCCACTCTGCCTAGACTACAGGGATGGGCCGGATTATAATATGACCTTATTCTCAGACATCCTGCCTTCTGCAATCTCTAAGGTTTTACTGGGAAAAAGAGATACGAGAATGCTTCTATATTCTGTTTTCTTTTCATTTTTTGCACTCAACAGCATAAAAAAAGCATACGTTTATTCAGGTAAAATATGAATAAGTGTTACTTTAAAGGAAATATCAACCTGCTCGGACAAACTTGTAGTGCTTATATACACATGGCGGTGTAAAAACAACTCCCTCTTTTTATTTATGTATTCTTTTTATTTCCAGTCAGCATCATAAAAAAAAGAAAAAAGCACACATGTTTATTCAAGGAAAATAAGAACTAAGCTTGGATAATCGCTAAAGCTGGGATAAAATCACATCTTCTAAATGAGTGTGAATAACAGCGTGTAATCTTTGCAGTTCAACCATGGTATTTACAGGCAGATTGTGTGTCACGATCATGGGCTGTGTGTGGGTCATGTTCGTTTTCTAGTTATGGTTTTGGGTTATAGTTCTGGTTTTTGTCATTGGTTGGTGCTCCAGGATCTCTGGGCCGCCCTAGTCTTCCTCTAGCCTCCGTAAAGGCGTGGTCACATCTGCAGGATCACACTCATCTCTGATCCTCCTTCCTCATCCTCTGCATGCTGACTCAGCACTGAGGTGTCCAGTGGGTTTATACACTAAGAGATGCTTTGGTTCAGGTGTGTGTGTTTCTGGTTCTTTGGTTGTTGTTGTGATACATGTTGTTGTTGTCTTGCTTATTTTTTAGGAACTCCTGATGATTGTCTGCTTTGTTTACCTGTAAAAGCTGTAGGAAATTCTCTGCTGTGTTTCTGTGCAGGTGTAGCAGCTGGTTGGTGTTAGGTTGGATTGAAGGATGCAAAAAAGAGCGAGAGAAAAAAAATTAGATATACATACAGTACTTGGATTGGTGACCTATCCAAGTGTACCTGCCTCTCACATGATAAAAGCTGGGATAGGCTCCAGCTTCCCCATGACCCTTAATGAACAAAGTGGTACAGAGAATGAAGGAAGGAAGGAAGGAAGGAAGGAAGGAAGAAAGAAAGATAACAAGGTATTCCGATATGTTCCTATTCCTATTCCTAAATCTCTGTGTGTAAATCTGACTTCTCATAACCTGATAAAGGCAGTTATCTGAAAAAGGAAAAGGGATTTTTGCAGTTTGCATGATCACTTCAATTATTTGATAATTCCAGAAATCAGATAATGATCAAATTCTTGGTGGTCAGCGTTTTGGCCGTGGATCAGTTACCATGGTGACCGTGATCTGTCTTTCTGTGGAGCTTCAGAGTCATGCTCTTTCCTTCTGTTGTGTGTTCGTTGTAAAATTCTCATGTTATCGTTTCCACTGTTTCCAGCAGGTTGGGCCGGTTGGGTGTGTTTACTGGTGCTTCTGGTTATTTTCCCACCCACCAGAAAACTGTGGCCTACAACTGAGTTTTCATCAAGCTATTAAAATGATTATGTTGATTTAATGTAGAAGCTTGATGGAATTATGGTTAAAAAGAAGGCTGTGGTACTTTTAACCTTCCACCTGTTATCTTATTACCTGTGAACATGGTGGAGGAAATGATTTCCCAGGAGACCGTTCCTGTCCTTGGACCATTTGAGTTTATGTTGTGTTCCTGAAATGTCTGGAAAAAAGTGGAGAAATGTTCCTTTACTGCAGTTTATGGCTAAATTTTTACTTTGACTAATTGAAATCTTGTAGAAAATGTGTAAAATAAGGTGGAAAAAAGCCTATGAATGAATTTTTCCAGGGTAATGGAATTATTTTCAGTTTTTTTCATACGTTTATTTAATTGTGTTATTGACTATAACTGGGAGAGTAACCAGTATGAACATGTGATTATTACTGGTATTACCCTGGTGTCTCTTTTATTCACTACCACAGCAGATAGGGGTGCCTTTGAGCCAATAAATATCTTGATGCATGGGAAACAAAATAAGAGACTGTATGTTTTCAAACTGAACCAGCCTGACAGTTCTTAATGTTTGTAAATGAAATCTGATCTCTAAATGTTTCATTAGCTAGCTACCTTCAGATAGATGTATTCAGGGATGGACTGGCCATCTGGCATACCGGGGATGTTCCTGGTGGGCTGATGTGGTCTTTTGGGCCGACACGGTTTATTTACTGGTCTGACTGGCCCATAAAACTCAGTAGATCAGTGGTCCAGCTAACACTGGACTGGCCCACTCAGATTTTAAATGTAAACCCCCTTCTCTGTGATCCCTGCTCCTGGATAATTCATTGAACCAAACAGCACAGAACTTCCTCTCCTGACCACCGGCCCATGAACCATGTTACCCTGCAGGCCATCCCTTCTGCTATTAATCCTGCAAGTACTGTAATTATGGTGGTCGGCCTGGTCCTATGTTATGTTTTATTCCGTTATTTTTCCTCTGACTGAAGTTAATCATCTTTTTGTTTTCAAATCAAATCAAATCAAATTTTATTTATATAGCACCTTTCATGCACAAGGCAACACAAAGTGCTGTAAAGAATAAAAACAAATCATGCGACACACCTAATTGTACACACACAGTTGAACACAAACTTACACACATAGAAACCAAGCGTCATGAACACTCGCCCCGCCCACCCATACCCCATTTTGTGAAACCATGAACTCCCATTACTAATAACGGTCTCTGAACTTAAAATAAGTATAAAAATAGTAATAAAATGCAAACATCTGGCTTGGCGCTGCAGTGTGGAAAGATTTCTTGGGGATCCAGTCACACCGGAAGCCAGGCCACCCATGAACACATTGGGCGCCACCAAAGGAACCACCCAGGTCAGGACAGGGACCACACCATGGCCACAGGGCTGCAGTGCAGGACCCCCACCCCCCAGACAATGGCAGTCACCATGGCAACAACCCAGAGACCGGTGTGAATGATCCCCAGTAGGAAACACTGGAGTTAAACAGTAAAAACAAGAATAAATAAACTTAGAAACAATAAGAACTGATAAGAGTGACAAGAAAAAAAATACAGATAAAGGAGTTCAGTAAAAATATAAAATAAAATAAGATGAAATAACATAAAATAAAGTTGAATGAAATAAAACAAAAGCATTTATAAAAACTACTTGGGTAAAAAATAAATAAAAAATAAAACAATTAACTGTCAAACAATAACAACCCTGAGATTTGCAGGATGTCAGGGTTGTTCCAGAGGGGTGTAAACTTACATGGAAAAAGTGAGGATTTGGTTATGTTTAGAAATTCCCACCAAGCCACTAAAGAGGAACTGATATTAATGCTTTTAAAACACTTATGTGTTTTGATGGTTGAGCTGATGAATGGCAGATCAGAGATAAACACATCCTCACACAATGCTTGCTCTACACCTAACCATGTTTCATCCAGACTGCTAGGTTTAAGCCATTTGGAGATATACTGCAGCTTGTTAGCTAAGAAAACATGATTAAAGTTGGGTAGCTCCAATCCGCCTCTATCTTTAGTCTGTTGTAAAGTTTTTAGACTGATACATGATGGCTTGGTTGTCCATAGAAATCTGGATATATGTGAGTCTAGTAACTTAAACCAGCTGGAGGATGGTTTAGTGGGTATCATTTGAAAACAATCACACTCATTAACACATTCTCATCAACATCTGACTACTCTATCAACTGGTCTAAGACTATTGTTATGTCCATTAACTGTGACCTACAAAACATACCCAATACTACAATACAGTCTGGAAACATTAAATATCTAGGCATAAACATTTCCCCCAGGTTATCAGAACTAACAAAGCTAAATTATGTCCAGCTACTTAAAGCAAGAGAGGATGATCTCTAACGGTGGAGGCGCTTACACATATCACTCATGGGGAGGGTTGCCACCATTAAATTGATGGTTCTATCTAAAGTCAACTATGGGGGAGAAATGTTGGTGAGTTCTGGAGGAAAAGTAATACATCATCAGCATAAAGATTTATATTATGTTCTATATTGTTGGCATGGATTCCTTTAATCTCTTTATTTTGTCTTATGGCAGCAGCTAGGGGTTCAATAAAAATAGCAAAGAGTGATGGAGAAAGCGGGCAGCCCTGTCTGGTTCCTCTCTGTAAACAGAAGCTTGGAGAAGTTTGATCATTGGTCTTCACACATGCATTTGGGTTGTTATATAATATTTTTATCCACTTTATGAAAGATGACCCGAAACCCACATTTATTTAATGTAGCAAATAAAAATTTCCAGTTTACTCAGTCAAATGCTTTTTCTGTGTGTGAAGAAATGACAGTGGATTCCAGATTATGTAGAGTAGAATAATTCATTCACTTGCTGTACCGCTTGGTCCATTACGGGTCGCGGGAAAGCTGGAGCCTATCCCAGCATTAACAGGTGAGAGGCAGGGTACACCCTGGGCAGGTCACCAGTCCATCAAATATAGAATAGAATGAATTAAGGTGTGAGAATGCTGTAACGCGAGACCCGACAACACTTGGCGGAATCAACATGGAGCGCTACTGAAAACAAACAAACACCACAAGCTAACAGAGAAATATAAAAAAACTATATATATATATTCCAAACCACACTAACCCTGTCACTCTGGATCACATTGAAGAAGATCTCATCAGCCCGACGGATTTCATCGAAGAAAGCTTCCAGCGGATCGTAATGGGCAAGTCTAACGCTGCAGCGACGGCCTCAAAAACCGGCTCCAGTTCTAAAAGCGTTCTTCCGGCGGAATCCCCCAAAGCGACCAGCCCAGTCTCTCCAACCGGCAGCGATACAACGGATATCCTAATCTCCATCGACGGGAAGCTATCCAGCCTCGATGCCCGGCTCTTCCTGCTGGAAGTTCTTCATCGGGAGTTTCAATCTTTAAGGGAAAGTTTGGAATAAAGCCAAAAGCAGGTGGAAGCTCTTGCTACGGAGAACAACACCCTCAGAGACTCGGTGGAAAGCCTTACCGAAGGAGTAAGCCGACTATCAGTGGAAAATAAAAAAAATGAAAGAGTTAGTCCTAGATCTACAGGGTCGAAGCATGAGAGATAACCTAGTTATTTCAGGGATCCCAGAGCAGGTGGAGGAAGATACAGAGGCAGCTGTTAAAAAATTCATCAGAACCAACCGTAAACTTCCAGAGGAAAAGGTAAAAGCCATCTCTTTTCATCGGGTTCACCGCATAGGGGAAAAAAAAACTGGAGGGTAGACCCAGACCGATAGTAGCTAAATTCGTTCTCCACAAAGAAAAAGAGGAGGTGAAGCGTTGCGGTAGACAGCTTCGTGGGACTGACCTTAGTATGAGCGATCAGTTTCCCAGAGAAATCCTGGAGCGTCGCAAGATCTTGTTCCCCATCAGGAGGAAATTCCTGGACGGAGGAGCCCGCGCTGTCATCTCGGTGGACAAACTTTACGTCAATGGACAGCTACATCGTGACCATAACACCACTCCCTGGCTCTACTGACCTCAGATATGTATCCACACTCTGCACACTTTGCACAGGTGATATAAATGCTGATCAGACTCACTGGGCTTAAGTCACAGAGTTTAATGTTTGTT
Organism: Melanotaenia boesemani; assembly: GCF_017639745.1. NCBI lineage: Eukaryota > Metazoa > Chordata > Actinopteri > Atheriniformes > Melanotaeniidae > Melanotaenia > Melanotaenia boesemani. The sequence goes on from NC_055699.1 coordinate 32,579,723, forward strand.
CACAATAGACAATAATACTGCCAGTCTCTAATGTCCACAAAATGGACTTATTTTTTATGGGTTCATTTTCCTTTTTTACCCACTTCCCCCTTTTTTTTGTCATTTTCTTCCCGCTTTATTCTTCTTTTCCTCTTTCTCTGCACTCTTTTTTGTTTTTCTTTTTTTCTAGCTGCCACCTCACGGAACCATATAACACTAATGCTAAGCTGCACAGTACATTTAGTAATACCTGCATATATAACCATAAACTCACATTTATTAATTCAAGTACATTTAATAACATTCAACACAGGCACACAACATTACGCATACATATTCATACACTTACACACACACACATACACATTTATATTAACAAGAAGCATCCAACACTCACTTTTTCACCACAAGCATGACCATCCTTAGATTTATCACTTGGAATGTGCACGGAGCTGGGACCAGAGAGAAGAGACTAAAAATCTTTAATAGATTAAATGATCTGCAGGCAGACATTGTGTTCTTACAGGAGATTCATATGACAAAAACATCAGTTAATGCTCTCTCTACAACCCAGTTTCCTCATGTTTACTCAGCCTGTTTTAACTCCAGACAGAGAGGGGTAGCCATTCTGATAAATAGAAAAGTAACATTCACAGAAATCAGCGTTATCACAGATCCAGAAGGGAGATTCATCATAGTAAAATTATCTATTCAAAATATGAAGTTATGCTTAGCTAACTTATATGGCCCAAATGTTGACGATCCCTCCTTCTTTCACTCTTTCTTCACATCACTTTCTGAACACACAGATAGCCCACTAACCACAGGAGGGGATTTTAACATGGTTCTGGGCTCAGCTGATAGATCTAGTAACACTGTAAATCATCGAAAATGGCAATCCACAAACACTGTAAAACAATATATGGAAGATTTTGGACTTTGCGATATATAGCGGTCTTATCACCCTAATATCAGAGAGTACATCTTCTTTTCCCCAGTTCACCATTCATACTCTAGGCTAGATTATTTTCTGGTTAGCAGCTCTTTGGTGAGATTTCAGAGACCCAGATTCACCCCATCACTATCAGCAACCATGCACCAGTTTCCTTTACTTTGAGGAACATGAGAATCACACCACCCACTAAAAGCTGGAGATTTAATACAGCGTTGCTTAAAGATCCCAACTTTATCAGCTACTTCACAAAAGAATGGGCTATATACTTAGAAAACAATGACAAACCAGGAGTCCCAGCATGTGTTCTGTGGGAAGCAGGGAAGGCGGTAATGCGAGGCAAAATGATCTCTTTTGCATCACATAAAAAAAAGAAAGAAAACTCAAAAATATTAGAATTAGAAATAAGAATTAAATCATTAGAAGACGCCTACAGTGCTTCACCAGATGAACCAACGATGAACCAAATAAGGAAGGCTAGGCTGGAATTAAATGAAATAATCAACAAGAGAACAGAATTTCTGTTGCAAAGATTACGCTTGGAGACATTTGAACACAGTAATAAATCCAGAAGATTTTTAGCTAACCAGTTAAAAATAAATAAGGAAAAATCTACCATATCAGCTGTTAAAGATTCAATAGGTAATATTACGCATGACCCAGATGCAATAAACAACATCTTTAGAGATTTCTATAAAACTCTGTATACATCACACTTAGATCCATCAGACAATGACATCCATCATTTTCTTAACAATATAGATCTTCCAGGTTTACAGCAGGAACAAGTCATGGCCTTAGATTCCCCCCTCACAGTGGAGGAGCTACATAAAGCCCTTAAACATATGCCCTGTAAAAAAGCCCCAGGTCCGGATGGCTTCCCAGCAGAGTTCTATAAAGAATTCTGGTCAACACTGGCCCCGACATTCTTCAAAATGGTGACACAAATAAAGGAAAATGGTTACTTACCCCCAAACATAAACTCTGCCACCATTACTGTACTATTAAAACCAGGTAAAGACCCCACAATACCATCTAGCTACAGACCCATATCACTGATAAATGCGGACCTTAAAATAATTTGCAAAGCATTAGCTGGAAGGTTAGAGAAAGTAACTCCTCTCATTGTACACCCTGATCAAACAGGCTTTATCAAGGGCAGATATTCCTCTGTTAGCATGTGGAGACTAATTAATATAATAGATTATTCTACCATCAATAACCTGGAAACAATAATAGTTTCTATAGATGCAGAGAAAGCTTTTGATCGTGTTAACTGGAAATATTTCCTAGCTACTATAAACAGATTCGGCTTTGGACCATCTTTCATTAACTGGATTAAAATCTTATACAGTTCTCCTAATGCAAGTGTTAGAACAAATGACCAAACCTCTCCAAGTTTTAATTTAAAAAGGGGCACCAGACAAGGTTGTCCACTATTTCCATCACTTTTTGCTATATTTATTGAATCGCTAGCTGCTGCAATTAGACAAAATAAAGCTATTAAAGGCATTCAGTCCAAAAATATATTTCATAAAATAAGTCTTTATGCTGATGACGTTTTACTATTCCTCCAGAACTCACAAACCTCTCTATCTGAAACAATCTCACTAATTCATAAATTCTCATCACTCTCGGATTACTCCGTTAACTGGTCTAAGAGTACAGTTCTACCCATCAACTGTAGCTTTCAAAATCTACACAGCATCACCTTAAAATCAGGTAACATTAGATACCTGGGTGTAAATATTCCCTCCAGGCTCTGAGAACTAACAAAACTTAATCACATTCACCTTCTTAAGACTATAGAAGATGATCTCGCACGCTGGAAATCTCTACCCATTTCACTCATGGGGAGAGTTGCCACTATAAAAATGATGGTTCTACCCAAAATCAACTATTTGTTTTCTATGATTCCTATGAAACCCCCCTCTACCTGGTTTAAATCGCTAGAATCACACATCTCCCGATTTTTTACTGGAAAAATAAACCACCCCGGATCAGTTTAAAAACTTTACAGAAGCGAAAAGATAGGGGAGGATTAGACTTGCCTAACTTTCAACATTACTTCCTAGCTAATAGATTGCAATATGTCCTAAAATGGCTCAAACCTAGTCCACTAGATGACCTGTGGATAGATATAGAACAAACATTCTGTGACAGTTTGGAAATTTCTGATCTTCCTTTTTTCAGCTTAAGTATAAAAAAGCTAAAGTGCTTCAAAAGTGTCAACATCAGCACTTCTCTGACAGCCTGGTGGGAATTTCTCAATAAAACCAACTCCTCAGTAATACCATGTAAACTCACACCCATCTGGAACAATCCTGATATTCTACTAAACAAAAATATGCTAAACTTTAACCAATGGATTAACAAAGGAATTAAATACTTTGAACATATTATCCATAACAGAAATATTTTATCTTTTAATACACTCTCATCACAATATGGGATTAACAGCAACAGATTCTTAGAATATCAACAACTCAAAACCATAATACACACAAAATTCCCCCTTCATCGAACAGACCTGGAACTTCCTCCAATAGTAGCAGATTTTATGGACCTCTGTACCCCCAAATTACTTTAAAAAATATACAGATTAATGTTAAAAATAGATGACTCAAATTCCCTACCTACTTCAAAATGGGAGATAGATTTATCCATCAATCCTAGTCAACCATTTTGGCTACAAATATGTCTTAATGCCTTTAATATGACAGACAGCCCAAATTTACAACTCATACAATACAAAGTCCTCCATAGAACGCATTATACAGGACAAAGGATGTTCAAGATGGGTCTTAATCACTCAGATATCTGCACACAGTGCACAGGTAACACAGCAGATGATTACTTACACGCTTTATGGCTTTGTGCACCTGTCCAGAAGTTCTGGAATAAGGTTTGTGAGGATTTATCAACATGGGTTAGATGTAACATTCCTGCATGTCCTAAACTTTGTTTACTGGGTGACTTAAGTGACATTAATATAGACACTAACACAGCACACATGGTCCTCACGGCCTTATGTATCACAAAGAAAACTATTCTAGTGAACTGGAAGTCACTAGAACTGGTGGGCAGTGGGGGGGGATTAGGGCTCTTGGGGGTGGAATCTGCTCTCCTTCTCGCTCTCTCCCCTCCCGCCGGGGGCTCCTTTGGGGTGGATGGAGGGGCGCTGTGCCTTGGACCCAACCAGGATATGTGTGTGCAACCTGGGGCTCTCTGGTCCCCTGGTGTGGTGGCGTGGGCTGCTGGGGGTGGGTGGGCGTCCGGGGCACTGATGCATTGGGCTCTTGGCTGGGCCGGGCCTTTGCCCCTCTTCCCTCGGGTGGTCTTGGGGGGGGGGGGGGGGGGGCGCCTACAGCAGCCAGCTGAGGAGTTGGCTGCCTGGGACAGAGATCTCTCTCCCAGTTGTGCCCCTCCCTGAGCCCCTCTCCTCCCCTGCCACCCCCCATCATACACACTACACATAGGGCACTGTGGCCCACGGTTGTTTTGCCTGGGGCGGTCGGGCCCCGTCGGGTTCCTGGGTGGGGCTCTGCTGGGGGCTTGTGGGGGGCCTGCCCTCCGTGTGGCCCGCACCACAGCGCCCGGCGCCCGCTGGGCCTGCTCGCCATCGCCCTGGGCTGCCCGGTGCCCCTGCCCCGTCGTGCCGGGGGTTCCGGTCTGGGGGCCCCTCTGCTCTGGTCTGGGTGGGCCGCTGCTCTGTCTGCTTTGGCTGTCCTGGGCTTGATGCTCTGTGGATCTGCTTGGCCTTTGGGGCCTCGGGCTCCCTCCGTCCCCCGCTGATGCTTCGGGGTGCGGCGTGACCGCAGCCCCCTTACGGGTACACATTTCCTCCTTGTTGCATGGCCACACATGCATGTTGACACGTGCATGCTCACAAACGTACTCGTCTCTCCATCCGCCTCTCACTAGATGTAGCTGATGTTCGTGTGTTAGTACGTTTATCTGCAGGTACGTTTGATGACTATTGTAATTTTTCATATCATCATCATCTGTTACATCCCCAATTGTCTAGGGCTTCAAAGGACGGAACACAGGGAGTCGGACACAGGATTTAAAAGTACAACACAGTTTATTTGAAATAAACAAAACTAAAGCCAGGTTCTCAAACAAATAAACATAACCCGGTGCCGACTACAAGAAATAAACCAAACTAAACCAACAAAAGATGTCCCAAAAAGGGTTAAAGGATAAGTATCAAAAGAAAACCGGAGACACAAAAGGTGTTCCAAAGATAGTTATCCAAAACACAAACTAAAATTGTCCCAAAAACGGGTATCACGCTCAAAGGCGGAGTCACAAACAAAACCAAAACCAAAACTATTCCTCTTAACCAAACTGTCACTTCAACTCAAACAAGGGAGGTAAATCAACACAAATTCTTATAGTTAAACCCCTAATTGGTATCTACACAAAAAGTCCAAGCAGAAAGTCCTCGATCACCACACAAGTCAGAAATCTCTCCCAGGCTGGCAAACTGTGTCCCACTGTCCACAGTCGCCCCGATAAGTGTGACTGGGGCCTTCTTGTAGGAGCTCCTCCCCCTGGATTGGAGAAGCAGTCCGGAAGCAGGAGACATCTGGACCAATCCGGACACAGGGGGGGCAGATCCCAGTCGGTACCTGGGACCAATCACATTCCAGTCCGGCTGCAGGCAATCGGGCAATCAGTTTCCCTGACGGGGAAACTGACAGCCGTAACATCATCCCATTTTTCTTTTGGTATCATGTAGTACTGTGGTAGTTTATATTTTTTTTTTTTTTTTTTTCGTGATATGTTCTGGGCAGCATAGACAACTGTTATTTCCACATTTTAATCCTGTCCTTTTCTCCCTTTTTTTTTCTCTCTTCCTCTATCTCCCTGTCAGGTTCGGCACTGACATATAAAGACTAAAGAAAATGAGATTACAATAAAAATCATAAAAATATCAAGGGCAGCCATGTATATAACATGTCTCCCTTGGTAGAGCAAATCTGTCAATCAAAATATGGCACACAGACCACCGTTCTGTATGTTAGGATGCTGGACAGGACTGGGTAAAAAAAAAACATATGTATATATATATATATATATATAGAATAGAATAATCTATGATGTTAATTAATCTGCGTGTTAGTAGAGGAATGTTTACGTTTAATAAAGCCAGTTTGGTCAGGATGGTTATTTTTTCTATCCTTCTGACCAGAGCTTGCTGATTATTTTAAGATCTACATTTATTAATGAAACTGGACGGTAACTGGGTGGAAGTGTCAGGTCATTTCCTGGTTTTAATAGTGGAGTAATATTAACTAGGTTCATATTTGAAGTTTTTTTTTTTGTTTTTCCTCTATTTTTAATATCATATTGTAGAAAGTGGGAGCCAGCGTTGTCCAGAACTCTTTGTAGGATCCTGCTGGATAACCATCTAGTCCTGGGTCATCTGGACCTGGCCCATCTGGACCTAGTTTATCTGGACCTGGACCATCTGGACCTGGGTCATCTGGACCTGGCCCATCTGGACCTGGATCATCTGGGCCTGGACCATCTGGACCTGGACAATGTGGACCTGGACCATCTGGACCTTGGCCATCTGGACCTGAACCATTTGGACCTGGACCATCTGGACCTAGTTAATCTGGACCTGGACCATCTAGACCTGGGTCATCTGGACCTGAATGATTTGGGCCTGAACCATCTGGACCTGGGTCATCTGGACTTGGACCTGGACCATCTGGACCTAGTTTATCTGGACCTGGAACTATCTGGACCTGGACCATCTGGACCTAGTTTATCTGAACCTGGAGCATCTGGACCTGGGTCATCTGGACCTGGACCTGGACCATCTGTACTTAGTTTATCTGGACCTGGAACTATCTGGACCTGGACCACCTGGACTTGGACCATCTGAACCTAGTTTATTTGGACATGGACCATCTGGACCTGGACCATCTGGGCCTAAATTATCTGGACCTGGACCATCTGGGTCTGAATTATCTGGACCTGGACCATGTGGGCTTGGACCATCTGATGAATCCAAGGTTATTTTATTTTCATGTTTTCATTCTGGAAAATTGATGTTACTAAGAAACTGATCAATATTTTCATCTGTTGTGTTTAGTTGTGATTTAAATAAAGTTTTATAGAATTCTCTAGATGTGTTATTTATCTTGTCAGGCCCATGGCTGATGTTTCCTTCTGGATCTTTGACAGCGGAGATGGTTGTTTTCTCCTTGTTTGTTTTTAACTGTTTAGCCAGGAACCTTCCAGATTTATTTCCATGTTCAAAGTTCTCCAAATGAAGTCTTTGTACAAAGAATTGTGTTTTTATCTGTTATTTCATTAAGTTCAAGTTTAGCTTTCCTTATATGGTTCAGTGTGTCCTTCTGGGGAGACATGGTAAGCTCCTCTAAGGATTTGACTCTGAGTTCTAACTCTGAAATTCTCAAAGTTTCCTTCTTTTTCTTTTGGGAAGAGAAGGAAATTATTTTACCTCATTTCAACTCATTTCAGGTCATGAGTTGTCAAACCAGTTCTTTCCATTTGTAAAAATGCAAATAAAGGGTAATTTCATGTTAAAGCAGACCAATGCTAACACAGGTTTCGCTTTGACTGTGTAGGATCTGCAGCTAAATCTTAACTAGTCCAATTTCAACGTAAAACTGGACTACAGATGAATTTGTAACACTTGATCCAGGAGACCACATAGCACTGCAATTACATTAGCGAGTCTTCACACATTTTCCTTTTCTCTCACATCCAACCGGTTGAAGCAGATGACCTTCCCTGAACCAAGTTCAGCTGGATGTTTCTTCCTGTTTAAAAGGAGTTTTCCTCTCCAGTTTCCTGAAGCCTCATAGGTGATCAGAATGGGATCACAGCAAATTCAAGATTTGGTCAGTTCTGTTGGTTTCCTTCACTAAGATACTTTTTATGAACTAGAATTATCTGGATACAGTTTTGATGGCATGGACTGAATTATAATTTGACTGTATTCAATCAGACTTTTAATTAAATGTCCCGAGCACACAGAGATTCCTCCTGATCCTCTAAATCTTATTATGATATTCTACACTGTAGATGGAGAACCTTCAGTCTGAGGAACACTTTTCTGAAATTGTTCCAGTTTTAGATCCAGTTAGTCTCAGATTGGTGAACCTCTGTCCATCTTTCCATCTGAGAGACTCTGCCTCTCTGAAATGCTCCTTTTATACCCAGTCATGTTACTGACCTGTTGCCAGGTAACCTGGTTAGTTGTCCAGTGCTCCTCCATATGTTTCTGGTTTGTTCCAGGTACTTTTCCAGCCTTTTGTTGCTCCTGTTCGAACGTTTTCCGGACGTGTTGCTGCATCAGATTCACTATCAGCTCATATTTTCATCACATGGTAAAACGTCTTCGTTTCATCCTCTGATGTGTTGGTGATCTGCTACTGGGGATAAAATGTGGATGATTAGATTCTGGTTTTATTTACACGTTACACAAAGTCCCAAATTTATTGGAATTAGAATTGTGTTTCCATTACCTGTTAAAGGTAAGAAAAAAACATTTTATAATAATGTTTTAAAGGACTCCTGACATTTAATCTACAGTATGTGCAGAATTATTAGGCAAATGAGTATTTTGATCTCTGAAAAGTCAAAAATAGTGAGATGTCTTGCAAAGGGATGCAGCACTCTTAAAATTGCCAAGCTTTTGAGGCGTGATCATCGAACAATCAAGCGTTTCATTCAAAATAGTCAACAGGGTCGCAAGAGATTGTGTTGAAAAAACAAGGCGCAAAATAACTGCCCATGAACTGAGGAAAATCAAGCGTGAAGCTGCCAAGATGCCATTGGCCACCAGTTTTGCCATATTTCAGAGCTGCAACATCACTGGAGTGCCAAGAAGCACAAGGTGTGCAATACTCAGGGACATGGCCAAGGTAAAGAAGGCTGAAAAACGACCACCACTGAACAAGACACACAAGATAAAACGTCAAGACTGGGCCAAGAAATATCATAAGACTGATTTTTCTAAGGTTTTATGGACTGATGAAATGAGAGTGAGTCTTGATGGGCCAGATGGATGGGCCCGTGGTTGGATCAGTACAGGGCAGAGAGCTCCACTCCGACTCAGACGCCAGCAAGGTGGAGGTGGGGTACTGGTATGGGCTGGTATCATCAAAGATGAGCTTGTGGGACCTTTTCGGGTTGAGGATGGAGTCAAGCTCAACTCCCAGTCCTACTGCCAGTTTCTGGAAGACACCTTCTTCAAGCAGTGGTACAGGAAGAAGTCAGCATCGTTCAAGAAAAACATGACTTTCATGCAGGACAATGCTCCATCACACGCATCCAAGTACTCCACTGCGTGGCTGGCCAGAAAAGGTCTAAAAGAAGAAAAAATAATGACATGGCCTCCTTGTTCACCTGATCTTAACCCCATAGAGAAGCTGTGGTCCCTCATCAAATGTGAGATCTACAGGGAGGGAAAACAGTACACCTCTCTGAACAGGGTCTGGGAGGCTGTGGTTGCTGCTGCACGCAATGTTGATCGTGAACAGATGAAGACACTGACAGAATCTATGGATGGCAGGCTTTTGAGTGTCCTCGCAAAGAAAGGTGGTTATATTGGTCACTGATTTGTTTTTTTGTTTTTGAATGCCAGAAATGTATATTTGTAAATTTTGAGTTGTTATATTGGTTTCCCTGGTGAAAATAAATAAGTGAAATGGGTATATATTTGGTTTTTGTTAAGTTGCCTAATAATTATGCACAGTAATAGTCACCTGCACACACAGATATCCTCCTAAGATACTAAAACTAAAAAAAAAAACACTCCAACTTCCAAAAATATTCAGCTTTGATATTTATGAGTCTTTTGTGTTCATTGCGAACATAGTTGTTGTTCTATAATAAATTTAATCCTCAAAAATACAACTTGCCTAATAATTCTGCACACACTGTATAGGATCTTTACTGACAGAATTGCACATGTATCATTTAAAATGTAATATTAACTATAAGAGCATTAAGAATTCATACAAGTGGCAGCTTTACTGGGTTTAGAGAGACCAGTTGCAGTGACACTGGCCTGCAGATCATCATGACCCCCTGCTTGAGCACAGTTGTATAAATGAACAGCATGGACCAACATCACACAACCACTGACATGAAATCTGTATGTTCTCACTTGTGATGCTTCATATCAGGTTTCTCATTACAGTCACTGATGTCTGAATTTCTCTGCAGCTCAGTGCAAAGTTTCTGATAACAAGCACTTTCACACTAAACCAGGCTAAATTCCAGGCTGACCTGAAACCATTTATACCTGCCAGGGTCACCATGAATGAGCAACACATTGTCTTTTCTCCCATGTTGGCTTCCTGACTTCCTCGCCTCGCCTCTCGCTGTCTGCCGGTGAAACTGCAGCTTCAGCCTAGTAAATAATTTACGTTTCAATATGATGTGTTTCATTCTACTGAGAAAAGAATATGAAAATGTAATAACATTTAAATAATTGAGCATTAATTATACATTCAGTAGTTTTTAATGAGTTAGTCCGAGTTGTAGAGGCAGTGGTGCAAGGTGAGGTCAGCTGCTGAAAATCAGGTGGAGCTGTAATCCAAGACCGGACCAGCATGAATCAGGACAGGCAGTGGAGAGAAAATTAGCCCATGTTGTTGAATGAAAACTACACTAAACATTTTGATTGGATGGATCATGCAGTTTTAAATGTTCCTGTGAAAACAGAGCTGATAACTAAATGAAAATATGTATTGTATGTTCTGTCGTTAAGAATCTCAGTCATGAGGCAGAACTGATACACAGCTCAGATGCAGGACTCCCACCAAGTCCTGAACCCCCAGAGAGAGCAGCACAGGTAAGGAGGCTGTCTGACATGCTCCGTAGCTGCTTTGGTTTGTGCTGTATCGGTTCGCTCATCCCTACGCCCTGCCTGTGCTCATTAGCTTCCTCGGTATAAAACTCTCTGCTTCCTCCTGTTCATGCTCAGAAGCTCGTCTTCGTTGTCACGGCGCTGCCTTCATCCCTGGTCGCTTGTCTCACTTTGTGTTTTTTGCAGCACCGGATTTTCTGCTGTTAACTTTCTTTTTGTATGACTCAGCTCATCGCCTCTCATTAAGTTCAGTTCAGTTTGTTTGTATAACACCTGCTGATGTTAAGCAGGAGTTAATCTAATTATTGATTATTCATGGACAGTTTGTCACAGTGTTAGGTGGGAGTTGGAATTTCCCAGCCGCCTCTGAAGGCATCTTACCGCTGATTCTGATTGCTTTGCTCTAACTGCTGATGCTTTCCATCTATGTTGCTCCCTATTTAAGCAGGAGTCTTCCTGCCAGGCTGTCTGCGTTAAGTCCTGAACGCTTCTAGCCATCTCTCCTGCCTGCGGACATGTTATCTCCTGGAGTCGTTGTCTCAGCCTGGTAATTCTGTTTTTGCCTGTGTGGATCTTTTGGAACTCTGTTTTCTAGGATTGGATTTAGGGTTATGGACTGTTACGTCCCTAGGGCTCATTGATGATCATTGCCGACAGCTGGGACTCGTTCAGCCTGAAAAGGCCGGGCCCTGATGTCTCTTCGGACTGGCTGGATTGGATGCCCATCAACATCCTTCCTTCTGATTAGCTCAACGCTCAGCTAGTCATACTGCAGCTTGGTGCAAACCAGGAAATAAAGAGCTGCTGCAGTGTTTAGTCGGGAGGGAGAAGCGGGCGGCACAGGCTGCTTCTCCTCACCTTTAGATGAGAGAGGCCAATTAGGGCAGGTGGCCTCTTTGTGTTTGGCTGGAAAATGGCTGCGTTGCTTTTCTGGGTGTTTGCTGTGCTTTAATGGTGATCCGTCTGGTGCCAGGCTATTTATTTACAGCAGGATTACTCCGGGCTGTTTGTGTGCCCTTAGGGGATGTAGGAATAGTCTTGTTTAGTTGGACTCACCTTTGTTATACACTTAGTTTTGGTTTAAGCATCGCTATGCTGTCGTTTGTGTTCAGCCATTTTGTTATCTTTGTGTTAAGTATTAGGTTTACGTTGTGTTGGGCTAGGTTAGGCTTTTGTTTGTGACGGATGTCACTTATTTTATGGGAACTACTGCTCTTGTTTGGTTTAGTTATGGACACACCTTCGTTTCACTCGGTGGTTTTTGTATATGGTTTTAGGTTAAACTTTTTGTATTTCTTTTCAGCAGTTTCACTAACCCCAACACTTTTCCTTTTTGTTCCAGGTTTTATTCTGTATTTATGTTTTTGTCAATAAAATGTATTGTGTTAAACTTTTACACCTGTCACATCGTACTTTTGTGTTGCGTCCAGTCATGCCCCTGATTTGGGACGTAACATGAATATTACTCACTCCTCTTTGGATCAACAGGAGGATTAACCAGACAGGGAAACCCAGCATTGATATCCCTCAGTCACTCTAATCTGTTGCTCAGCAGTCTCTTTTTCAGCTTCCCGGCGGAGGTTCCTCTAAGCAGCGCTCTTTCTCTCAGCACCCTCGCCTGGGTCCCATCCCTCCTGCCAGTACGTTGAGATCTTACTTAAAAACATTAACTCCTGAGTATTCAAAGTTCTCACCCCTGTTCTCCTGCGTTCACCGACAGCCAACTGCCTAAGACCAGAGTCTTCAACCCTGAGACATTCCCCGGAACTCAATAACTCTTGTTACTCCAATCCTAAGGTCTCTGCTATATTTTGTGAGTCCAGTCTGCTGATCCGGGACAGTTTTAAATATTCTAAAAACAATATTAATGTAAAACTTTAATTGCAGGACCCAGCAGGAATGAACTCTGGAAAACTAATAAAGACTGACATCAGTCTTGAGGGTCTGTATGTGTCCATCTTGGCAGATAAGACGCCCACAGAGCAGCTTTTAAAATTCTCATACACAATAATCACAAACTGCTTCTTTTAAATAGAACCAAATTTATTCATACTAAGCACAAATTATTAATGAATTCTACTTTGCTTAATGAGTACAATTCCTTAACTCCACCAAAGTATGTTAATGTGGAGGTGAGGTCACCAAGTAGATGGTGTTGATGTAAACATGTGATTCATAGTGTGTGTGTGTGTGTGCATTTCCTTTCGCGTGACAACAGTGATGCTACTCTGGCTTGACTCTTACGTGACTTCTCGATGCTCGGTGACATTTCAGCATATCTACACGACTGAAAGGTTTCCTGTGTCACTTCCGTCCAATCAGCTTCTCTCTCTGAGAATATGCCAGATTCAGATCTTTGAAATAGCTATTTCTGGACAGCAAATGATAAAAATGCTAAATGTAAGGGAGGAAAACTATGAGAAACATCATAAAGAGGATAAATGGTTCACGGCTGTGACAAAGAACCTTCTTCCCCAAAATCAGATTCTCTTTCGGGTGATGCCACAATGTTTTCATTCAACACTGGATGACATTCACTTGTAAACTATTTAGCACCTTGTTACCTCCCACATTAGCAGCTAACGCTAAGAACAAACAGAATGTTTTGAAAATAACAGGAAGTGATGTCACAACACACTTATGTACTTTGAAACAAATCCGATAATGAGCTGACAAATGTACACTACCTTTCAAAAGTTTGGGGTCACTTCCCTATTGAATCCCATGGCAAAGTGACCCCAAACTTTGGAATGGTAGTGTAGATAACAATCTTTCAAATATTGTATTACAGACGTGCAAGTAGATGTGTCAGGTCACATTTTTACAGTAATCTGATTACTCCCATATATCTGATTTTGTGTTTCTGATTAATGATTTATAAAAATAGTTTTCTGAAATGACTTGATATCGGATTGGATTTAATCAAAATCGACTCAAAATTGACTCAGGAAGCGAGTGGTGATATCCGGCCTTCTCAGCATGTGTGAGCGACACCATGTGGTCGATAAGAGCAAGAGAGTTATGTTGGAGATCAGTTAGAGAAAACAAAATGTTTCAGTGTTTGAATTTAAAGGGTGCAAAGTTAGACGTGGAGGTGTTAGTTTAGCATGCAAGAGCCACTCTCAAACATAACTAAAACTACAGTAAGCTGCTCAGGCTTGGCTGTTCATTGCTAATGCTGCTGAAGCCCAGTATCTTTGTTTGGAGTCCTTGGGAAACCAGGCCAGCAGGAAGATGGTCAAAAGTGTAGGTGTGTGCAGTTGGAATGTGTGGAAATCATGACTTTGAAAGAATCACTGTAAAAGGCAGAAAGACGAGCTGAAACCCAGCTGCCCCAAAATGAACCCTTACATGTTATTAGTCGTTTTACTATTTCTCCCTCAATTTCTGGCCGTCACTTTGATTGTGGGGATAACCATATGGGATATCTAAGATATTTCAGTTTTTTACAGTGATCTACAGGACACCAGGGACAAATTTACAACTCATAAAAGACAAAAAAAGTCCTCTCCCAAAACCGCTATGAAGCTCTTATAGATTAATATTCTTATTAATATATATATACATATATGAATGTTAGGATAGTGAGGATTTTATTTAAAGATCAGACTCATTGTTATTACTAATTTTAGTAAGTTTAAGAGTAATAAACGGCTACACCATGTAATGAAATAGACATGTAAACAACTTGAATAATTACCTTTACTATATTAGATCATCGTTAAAGTTAACTAAGTGATCACTTATTAATCTGTGTCATTTATCTAACAGTTTTTAGAGGAGCACCATTTATCTAATGACCAAAGGGGCAGTACAATGTGGATTCCCTGCAAGGGATTAAGAACAGTCCAACACCACCTGAAATCACAGAAATATGTGAAATAACCACAAAGTTATTTTTGAGACTCTGCATGGGGTCAGATATGATTGTGTCACTGTGGAGGTTTTACCAGACGGCCAAGGTCACACCTGTTTCCTCAGCTACCCGACTGCTACGAAAATCCCCTGCATTCGCTGCAGAGTTCGATGAGAGCAATGTTCTGTTATGTAGCACACAATATGTCGCTTCAAAACCATGGCTGTAGCCTTATTGTTGCCAGACCAGGGTTTCTAAAACAATGACAAGGAAAAGTCTTTCTTCAGTGACACACATTTCTCTTACTGAGCTACTTGAGAACCTTTTGATATTTTGTTTAAAACATTGTCACTCTGCTCTTAAAGTGCACAATAATAATAATAAAAAAATAAAGTTCCATGTAAAACATCACATTTATTAAACCTTTCAATGAAACCCATTAAACACTAGAATTATTTACACGTCCTGCATTAGGTGCATAAACTGCATCTGTAACATCTGCCCAACGGCAGAAACTCAAACAGCTGATGTCCGGGTGGGAGG
Source organism: Melanotaenia boesemani (assembly GCF_017639745.1). Taxonomy (NCBI): domain Eukaryota; kingdom Metazoa; phylum Chordata; class Actinopteri; order Atheriniformes; family Melanotaeniidae; genus Melanotaenia; species Melanotaenia boesemani. The sequence continues at coordinate 32,594,915 of NC_055699.1, forward strand.
GGTCGGGATGTTGTTCCTTCCTGAGGCAGCGAGAGCATTGCAGTTCATGATGGGAAGTTAAAGGACGACCGGTGACTTTCTGGGTACTGACGACCCTCCGAAGAGCCTTCCTGTCTGCTGCTGTGCTGTTACCAAACCAGACAGTGAGAATTCTCTGTATGGAGCAGCGATAAAAGGCCACCAGCAGTCTTTGTGACAGGTTGTTGCTCCTGAGGACCTTCAGGAAGTGTTTCTGCTGTGCCCTCTTTACACCGGCGGCTGTGTTTGTGCTCCAGGTCAGATCATCCTTAATGTGCACATCCAAGAAGCAAACATCCAAAACCCTCTCCACAGAGAGAATGATCATTGGCTGAATGTCTGCCTTCTTCCTTCTGTAGTCCACAATAATCTCTTGTGTTTTGGTTGTGTTCAGGATCGAGTTGTTCACTGACAGATGCTCCACCTATGCAGTTCCATCCCCCCCAGACATGACTTCCCGTCGCTTATTATCCCTCCACAGCAACCTCAGACATTTTCTAACACCAGTTCAGATCAACCTCTTCTATGCTTTTGTACTATGGTGTCATCTGACATCTTTCTTTGCACAGTGCAGGGATTAGATTAATTAGTTTAGTTTAGTTTTCAAGATGTCCACTAGCTTGATGGAGATGAAATACCTGTCACAGTACAGGTGCATTTCTCTTGGAAGAGTGTGCCATCCTTGCCTTTCCTTTGATTCCAGGTTGCTGGTCAGTGAATGTATTCGTTCCTTTGTAAACTTCAAAATCCAGAACCAGACCACTGGGATTGACAAGGACAAATACCTTTAGAGGGGTTTAGTTTTCCAGGCACAAACTCCCATACAGGACACCTGTAAATGGATCCATCTGCTCATCTACCCATGCATCATTGGCCTGCGCAGATGGAGGCATCCTTGTTGTGCTCTTTTTTTTTTTTTTTTTTTTTTTGAGAGGTCTGACAGAGGGGCTCATTCTTCTTCTCCTCGTCAGAGACATTAAGGCCATTTGTGACTGATGGACTGCCTGATCTTGAAGAATCTGTCTCGACTCATTGCATTAGCTATAACTGAGACCCTTGTGTCCACCACCCAGTACATTCAGATGCTAGGGTACCTGACATGTACATTAACATGCCAAAAAAGGAAAACCTTATTTGTCATGTCCTCTGTCCTAAATAACTATTGCAGAAACGTAATTCAATAGTTATGTAACCCACTCTGACAGGCTTGGTGGCTAAAGAATAATAACTGATGCGTTTACCATAAAAACATCACATGCAAGCAAGTTACTGTCTAAAGTACACTTACAATGTTTCTCAATTGCCTGCATCATATGGAATGATAATGCACATTCACAAGACGGACGAATAAGGACGCTAAAGGACCCAACACTTATTCAGCTGTTCTTAGTAATGCCTGTTTCCAACGTTTTCATCAGAACCATTGGGTGTGTCCCAAACCGCGCACTTCTATACTTCGAACACTACATTTAAGTGCTTAGTGCGGTGACACAGAAATTTCAGTAAAAACTCAGTGCACTGAAAGTACCCGGATGCTGCCCTAAACTCGGCCAAAAATCTACTGCGAAACGATGGACACTACACGCACTAAACGGACGCCATCTTGCTGACGTAGCGAAAGGGGAGGGACTTTCAACCAGTTTTTCAGAGCTGGCAGCCACCGACTCAGCGGTACCGATGCAGGCGGAGGGTATTTTCTACTGTTGTAAGTATGAAGTTATTTGATCAAAATTCTAATATAAACTGCAGCATGCTTCTTATCTCTTCTATCCCTGATGACAGTTATGGATCTGATCATTTGTTGGAGGTTGCAGTAGAGTTAGCAACGTAAATGTTAGCAGTTTTATAGCCGATTTCGCGGATGTAGATGGGCTATAAGTGTTAAAAATGATTAATACTATAGGTTCCGTATGTTTATTCATGATTGTTGAACCTCCAGATGAAGCACTGCGGGGTCTCTGACGTAAACGAAATGGTCTTTCTGAAAACTGATTAGGAAACACTGCTGGTTAGAGAACCCACCCGTTTCCATGGTAACGCTGACGAAGCCGTAGCTGATTGTACATCATTTTACATAAGTGTCTGCAAAGTACCCATAAAGTACATAATAATGTTTGCTTTTATATAAACTGCCATTGTGTGTTCACCGTAGGTCACTGTGGCATCAAACCACCGAGCCAGCAGTGGCACTGAGGCATTTACCACCTGCGGGCCAGGACGCTGCTGTGGAGAAGAGGAGGCGGCAAGAGAGAAATGATTTAATAAAAAGTTTAAATAAAATGTTTTCTGCATCCCTGTTTTAGCATCTTCATTACTGCGTTTCATATTTTAAATGATGGTTTCTAGTATAATCGGTTTCCTGTTGCAGACGTGAAGGTATCAGTGTAAACACCAATAAAACACATGTATAATGTAACATACTTTAATTCAGTTAAGGTATCTTTGTTTATTTAAAAGCTGTTTTATTAGTGTTTTAAATTGCACTTTATACTAACAAGTATGGTGGAGACATGCAAAGGCACATGAACGTGTGCTGATGGTTTCTATTGTTATCTACTGAGATAGATTAATACAGTGGTGGCCACGGTTCTTTGTTTCACTAATGAGGCCTTTTAAAAGGCATTTAATAGCATAAAGTATGATGACATGCAAACACGTATGTTAACGTGATTTTGGAAGAAAAAAAAAGTATATTAACAGAGCGGCGCTGCTAAGCTGGTACGTCACTACCTGTAGTGCAAAACATTAGTGCTCAATTTGGATCAGGACTTACCCACGATAGTGTGCACTACAGAAGGTAGTGCTTAGTGCGCACTACACACTACCTTCCAGTGCACTCATGTAAGTGCGCGGTTTGAGACACACTCATAGTCTTTGCTAAGATATGTGCTCTCATTTCCTGTTTATTTGTGTTATTATGATTTACTTAAACCTGGTTGACTGTTTAAGATGGTGGAAGTTGATCCACCTGATTATGTAAAGATCAGCAGGTGTTCTTAATAAATGGAATGTGTGCCTGCAGAGCAGTACTGATTCACACAGACCAAGAGTGAGTTCTTGTCATGTCGAATGCTGTTGCAGTAAAGTTCACTTTGCTAACAGGTTATGGGCCAAGAATTTGCCCAGGATTGTTTGGATGTTTTACTGGGTGAGAAGCGCAACGTTTTACAGGGAGACCTGAGAGTGAGGAACCATGAGCCGGAAAGATGGAGACACAGTGTCAAGGAGCCAGTGGGCGAGGCTTGTTTTTGACGGTGAGGAGAAAAATGATGAATTATGGGAAACAAAATTTTTGGGCCATCTATGTCTTCAAGGATTAAAAGAAATCATCCTGAAGGAAATCCCTGGTGATGACAATGATGATAATCAGGAGGACAATGCCCAAGCATATGTGGAGCGTAGCCAGTTCCTGGATGACAAGAGCCTGTCACTAATTATGCGTGAAGCCGCAGATGATGGACGCGCAGCCTTGAAAATTCCCAGAGGATATTATGCTGGACAAGGTAAACCCAGAATAATAAGCCTGTACACAGAGTTGACATCTCTACTAAAGTCACCCACTGAGACTGTCACAGAATACATCATTAGAGCTGAAACCGCTATCACTGCATTGAGAAACACAGGTGAGACGCTAAGTGACAACCTTTTGGTTGCAATGATTCTTTAAGGACTGCCAGAGACATTTAAGCCATTTGCAATTCATGTGACTCAGAGTGATGTTAAGATGACTTTTGTAGAGTTCAAGACAAAGCTTCGGAGTTACGAGGATGTTGAAAATATGCGTGCAAGAGTGGTTGAGAATAATGTAATGGCTGCAAGAGCACATGGGGGTGGTAAACACATGTTGGAGAAAGCAAATAATGGACATGCAGACGTATGCTACAAATGTAGTATCAAAGGCAACATAGCCAGAAACTGTTGGCAAAGAAAGTGGTGTACTAACTGTAAAAGTAATACGCACAATAATGCAACCTGGAGAAGAACAAAACAACGGGATAATGCGCGGAGAGCATCCGAGGTGGTGGGAAATAAAGAGTAAGCATTCAGATTAAGTGATGGAGAGATGCAGGTGCCAGGTGTCAGGAGGAAAGGTCTGTTGGTCGATGCAGGTGCGACATCACACATCATTACAGACATCAGTTCAAGACGACTGATAACGATTTCCAAGCCGGGACACATTGTGTGGAGTTAGCTGATGGCTCCAGGAGTATTGGAGTAGCCAAACATAGAGGCGAAGCAGAAGTGTGGTTACACTACAACAAGGGACAAAGGTTCAGAACAACGATGAGGAACGACTACGTACATTCCTACTTTTCCACAGGATATCTTCTCGGTAAAAGCAGCTACTTCGAGCGGAGCAACTGTGATCTTTACGGAGAGGAGCAACATTCTACTTCATAGAGACAGAACAAAATTCCCCATACACATGTATAATAATCTGTATCATTTGCATACATCAGAAAATGATTGTAGTGACCAGTGTAAGAAATTACTTGATTTGCAAAGCTGGCATGAAATATTAGGACATTGTAATCATGCTGATTTACTTAAACTGAAAGATGTTGTTGATGGGATGGATATTAAAAAAGGAGGAAGTGACCCGTTTTGTGAAGTTTGTACTCAAGGGAAATTCGTTCAGACAAGGAACAGGAAACCAGATAAACTAGCTAAAGCAGCGTTAGACATGGTACATACTGACTTAGCAGGTCCTATAGACCCTATATCGCAAGACGGACATAAGTGTGCGCTATCTTTTACTGATGGTTTTTCTAGTGCCATTTTGAAGAAGTAGAAGAAGAAGAAGAAATACTTTATTAATCCCTTTGGAAGGTCCTCAGGGAAATTTGTGTTTCTAGTACAACCAGTCCAAGACTAGACAGCAACAACATATAACACAAACAGGATCAGGCATACTGACGCAGCAGCTGTTTCTACAGCGCTCCTTTGTATTAGATATAGGAGAAAGATAACATTAGGGGAATAAGATGTGGCTGGAAAGAAAAAAAAAGGCATCTCTACACTGGGCCTAAGGGCCCATTATTGAGATACAAAAAAAAACACTCCTCGGTACATAAAGCACATACCTCAGACATTCACAACATCAGAAACACGTGGCGGGGGGGGGTCTCCCATCACAGCAAAGTGTGGACGTAGCTGAGCGCATCCAGTCAGCCCGCCGCTCGGGAGTGGACGGAGGAGGGGAAGGGACAACCCAGGCAGTGAATCATCGGTGAGGTGCATCTGTAGTGGTGTATGTGAGTGTGGTGCGTGTGTGTGCGCAGTAAGTGAACATGTGAACTTTATCCCAGTTCTCCATCACAGTCTCTGCCACCTGATGATAGTGGGCGTCCTTGGGAGCTGATCCAGGTAAAAGTCCACCGCCCGTGAAGAGTGGGTGGGAGGGTGGGGGGGACTGAGCATCCGTCAACATAACATTCCAGGAAGCTTTTTAACCAGCCATATTTGTGTATTTCCTAAAGAACAAGCGTGACACAGTACAAGCTACTGAAAGATTTATAGTGGCTCCTTATGGCAAAATAAAATGCATGAGATCTGACAACAGAACAGAGTATACGAGTAGAGAATTCCGAGCTTTGATGAACAAGAATGGTATTAGGCATGAGACATCATCCACATATTCTCCACATCAAAACAGTACAGCTGAGAGAAATTGGAGGACCTTGTTTGATATGGCTAGGTGTGTGCTCATAGAAAGCGGACTGACAAAAGTGTTGTGGACCTATGCTGTCCAGACAGCCGCGGTAGTGAGAAATAGGTGCTTTAATAATCGCACTAAACAAACCCCATATTATATTCTAACAGGCAGAAAACCCAACATCGTTAGAATGCAAAAGTTTGGTCAGGCGTGTTACGCCTATAAACATTAGAAAGGAAAGCTGGATCCCAGATGTGAGAAGGTGTATTTGTCAGATATGACAAAAATAGCCCAGCCTACATGATATATTATCTGAGCAGCAGAAAAGTACTCAGACATAGACTAAGGAAGTGCTTGATGCTGATGATGATGACATCGAAATAAACAATAAAGGACAGTCAGGGAACACTTTACCTGTAAATCCTCAAAAGGCAGAAAGCCAAGAAGTGGTCATTGAGAGCGAAAAGTTAGAGTCTGATGCAGACAAAGTGAAAGAAGAAAAGGAGATGGCTAATGATGGACAAACTACAGAACAGCGCTATCCAGAGAGAGAGAGAGAAAGAAGCCAGATTATTATGGCAACTATATTTGTGGTTTAGAGGAAGAATCAACTAATACTGACTATTGTTACAGGCTTGTATGCAATGTACCACAAACTTATAAGGAAGCTGTGACTTCAGCAAATTCAAAAGCATGGATAGAAGCTATGGATGACAAAATGCAATCGTTGCATGACAATGACACATTTACCTTGGAATATGGATTTACACAATAAAAAGAAACAATGATGGAACTGAGAAGTACAAGCTAGATACGTGGCGAAAGGATACAGTCAGAAGAAAAGTGTTAATTATGACAAAACGTTTTCACAAAAGACTCACGTTATCTTTTTTTTTTTTTTAACCCTGTCCTGTCCAGCATCCTAACATACAGAACGTGGTCTGTGTGCCATATTTTGCTTGACAGATATACACTACCAAGGGAGACATGTTATATACATGGCTGCCCTTGATGTTTTTATTATTTTTATTGTAATCTTATTTTCTTTAGTCTTTATATGTCAGTACCGATCCTGACAGGGAGATCGAGGAAGAGGGAGAAAAAAAGGAAGAAAAGGATTAAAATGTGTAAATAACAGTTGTCTATGCTGCCTAAAACACACCACAAAAAAAAAACAATATAAACTACCACAGTACTACATGATACATAAAGAAAATAGGATGATGATGATATAAAAAGTACAGTAGTCATCAAACGTACCTGCAGAGAAACGTACCAACACACAAACAGGATGGAGAGACGGGCACGTTTGTGAGCGTGCACGTGTTAACGTGCGTGTGTGGCCATGCAACAAGGAGGAAATGTGTGCTTGCAAGGGGGCCGTGATCACGTCACACCCTGAAGCATCAGTGGGCGACGGGGGGGGAGCCTGAGGCCCCGCAATGGGGAACCCCCAGCCAAACCCACCGACTCCACCCGCCCCACAGAGCCCTATGTGTGATGTGTATGATGTGTGGTGGCGGGGGAGGAGAGGGGCTCGGGGAGGGGCACAGCCGGGAGAGAGAACTCTCTCCCAGGCAGCCAACTCTTTAGCTGGCAGGCACGGTCTCCCGAGCCGGAGGGAGGCAGACCCCAGGCAAACAAGGTCCAGGATCCGGTCAGGCACACAGTCTCCCACCTAATGACCCTCCCATCCACCGACCCAGAGAAACGGCCAGAGCTGATGGACCACCAAGGCCCCCCAGCCAGCCCCACCCCCGGCCCCCACGGAACAATTTGACCTCAGCACCCCTTCCCACTATGTGATGTGACTAATCAGCAGGGTCCAGGGAGACTGAGAGTTAATTGATTGGTGTTTAATGGATGCCAATACAGTCTCTAGACTGATGTGATCCAACAGGAGATTTATGTACTGGTTAATATTTAGATTGTTTTTAGACTTCCAGTTCACTAGAATAGTTTTCTTTGCGATACATAAGGCTGTGAGGACTATATGTGCTTTGTTAGTGTCTATATTGCTGTCACCTAGGTCACCCAGTAAACAAAGTTTAGGACATGCAGCAATGTTAAATCTAACCCATGTTGATAAATCCTCACAACCCTTGTTCCAGAACTTTTGGACAGGTGCACAGAGCCATAAAGCATGTAGGTAATCATCTGCTGTGCTACCTGTGCACTGTGTGCAGATATCTGAGTGATTAAAACCCATCTCTAACATCCTTTGTCCTGTATAATGCGTTCTTTGAAGAACTTTGTATTGTATGAGTTGTAAATTTGGGCTGTCTGTCATATTAAAGGCATTAAGACATATTTGTAGCCAAGATGGTTGAATAGGATTGATGGATAAATCTATCTCCCATTTTGAAGTAGGTAGGGAATTTGAGTCATCTATTTTTAACATTTATCTGTATATTTTTTAAAGTAATTTTGGGGTACAGAGGTCCATAAAATCTGCTACTATTGGAGGAAGTTCCAGGTCTGTTCGATGAAGGGGGATTTTTGTGTGTATTATGGTTCTGAGTTGTTGATATTCTAAGAATCTGTTGCTGTTAATCCCATATTGTGATGAGAGTGTATTAAAAGATAAAATATTTCTGTTATGGATAATATGTTAAAAGTATTTAATTCCTTTGTTAATCCATTGGTTAAAATTTAGCATAGTTTTGTTTAGTAGAATATCAGGATTGTTCCAGATGGGTGTGAGTTTACATGGTATTATTGAGGAGTGGTTTTTTTTTTAGAAATTCCCACCAGGCTGTCAGAGAAGTGCTGATGTTGACACTTCTAAAGCACTTTAGCTTTTTTTTTATACTTGAGCTGAAAAAAAGAAGATTAGAAATTTCCAAATTGTCACTAAATGTTTGTTCTTTGTTTATCCACAGGTCATCTAGTGGACTAGTGGACTAGGTTTGAGCCATTTTAGAAAATATTGCAACCTATTAGCTAGGAAGTAATGTTGAAAGTTAGGCAGGTCTAATCCTCCCCTGTCTTTCAGCTTCTGTAAAGGTTTTAAACTGATTCAGGGATGTTTATTTTTCCAGATAAATTGGGAGATGTGTGATTCTAGTGATTTAAACCAGGTGGAGGGGGGTTTCATAGGAATCATAGAAAACAAATAGTTGATTTTGGGTAGAACCATCATTTTTATAGTCGTGAAACGGCTAGAGATTTCCAGCGTGCAAGATCATCTTCTATAGTCTTAAGAAGGTGAATGTGATTAAGTTTTGTGTTGAGCCTGGAGGGAATATTTACACCCAGGTATCTAATGTTACCTGATTGTAAGATGATGTTGGGTAGAACTGTACTCTTAGACCAGTTAATGGAGTAATCCAAGAGTGATAAGAATTTATTAACCCCTTAAGCCCGACGGACCCACCGGTGGGTCCAACAGCTGTAAGCACAAGTTCATGTGTGAAAAAAAGTTACTTTAGTGATGTAAGGACATTTTATTTATAATTTCTCTCAAAGAAGAATCCCTAACGCCACTAAATCAACTCTCCAAGTGCATTTGTCAACAAAGTATTTGTTTAATAACAACTTTAAACATGTATGCAACAAACAACAGTGCCACCTTAACGAGTAACACCCCAAAACAAAATGCAACACATCGCGTGATCCGTTCACTCCACCCCCAACAAATTGGGTATCAAATTAAACTAGAAAAGCTGCACTTTCATATGATACCAAGCATAAAAAGATATTCACCAAGCACCTCATGTCAGTCTCAAAACAAACTAACAAAAGCTAACCTTCGCATATCACCAGCTAGCCTTATTAGTAGCCTGTTATCACTAAATACAGCACCAAATCCCAAAGCTATTCTCACAAACAGCAATATTTTTTATTTCCTTATTTTTTCGTGGTCATTTTCACTCTATACACACTGTTCTTCGACCAAAACTCACAGCGTAGTAATCCATAATCGTGAAACTGCATCATGCGCTAACATTTCATATGCTCCCATTCACAGCCATCTAATTGTTTTGTTGTGGGTCTTGGCAGTGTAAATAAAGTTTAATCAAATTCTACACCATTGTGAACTTTCCAACAATATCTTACACTTGAATGAGACTTCATCCATCACGTGCATATTTAGATGCGTAAAGGAAGTAGCATCCACGCTGTATAAGTAAGATCTGTTACGCACGGGTGGCGCCAGGGGGCGCGCGACATAGCAACAGCGTTTGGTTTTCATTTATTTAGAGACTTGACTCATTTACAACGAAAAACGTGATAAGCATGGTCCACGTGACCTTAAAAAATTAAATACACCCTCTTAGAAAGTCTGAAGTACAACAGAGATTGTAGTTATCTATTTCTGAAGCTAAGCAGCGATGCTAATGCTAAACCTTGACAGTGACATCATTGCATACTGTGCACAGTGATATTTTTTTCATTGATTTAGAGACTTTACACATTACAATGAAGGATAAACGTAATCAGCATGTCCAAGAGACCCCAAAATAATACACCACTTAGAAAGTAAACACTTAGATGTAGTTATATCCAGTTCTAAAGCTAGCATCGATGCTAATGCTAGTTCATACACTGTGCCACAGTGGAAGAAATGATGAAATACTGGCTAAATACTAGAGCTAGTTTGTGAATTATATACCCAGACAGTATTTTGTAGCCAGATTCCCTTCCAAGAAATAAAATACCTGTGTGGCACAAGGTATTTTGTAGCTAGATTTTCTTCCAATAAGTAAAATACCTGTTTGGCACACTTTGACACAGTTTGGAAATCAAAGTGGCCACATACAGAGTCTGCCTGGTACTATCCACACTAAGCCCTTTATAAAATCAATTATCTTTGTACTTTTCTTATCTAACTTGGTACAGTAGTAGTCAAGATGTTACTGAATATATGCATAGACATCATTATGCTGGAATAATTTCTATCATGACTGTTTCCACTGTGTTAATTAAAAAAATAATTAGGTGAGGATAAAAATTGTATGATGTATATAAAAGTTATTTTTTTCTTTTGATTTATCACAATTTGCTCAGACATATGAACATTCACAATTTTTCTGACACTGGGATTATATTTTGTGGGATCTTAGCTATACAATGAGACAAGAATTATGCATATTGACCTGATAATTACAGAGTTATTGTTGATTTAATTTGGGTAGGTCTGTTCAGGTGAACCACACCTCCAAATATCCTTAAGAGGTTAATTAGTGAGATTGTTTCAGATAGAGAAGTTTGTAAGTTCTGGAGCAATAATAAAACGTCATCAGCATAAAGACTTATTTTATGAATAATATTTTTGGACTGAATGCCTTTAATAGCTTTATTTTGTCTAATTGCAGCAGCTAGCGGTTCAATAAATATAGCAAAAAGTGAGGGGAATAGTGGACAACCTTGTCTGGTGCCCCCTTTGTAAATTAAAACTTGGAGAGGTTTGATCATTTGTTCTGACACTCGCATTAGGAGAACTGTATAAGATTTTAATCCAGTTAATGAAAGATGGTCCAAAGCCAAATCTGTTTAAAGAAGCTAGTAAATATTTCCAGTTAACACGATCAAAAGCTTTCTCTGCATCTAAAGAAACTATTATTGTTTCCAGGTTATTGAAGGTAGAATAAACTATTATATTAATTAGAATAGAATAGAATAGAATAGAATAGAATAGAAATACTTTATTAATCCCTTTGGAGAGTCCTCAGGGAAATTTGGGTGCCAGCAGCAATACAACACCAACAGTAAAGCAGGACAAGCACAAGACACAATATATACAGGTACAAAGCAAAATAGAGGCAACAAGGTGCAAGAAAAGCACAAATAGAATGCAATAATAACAATAAGATAAGTTAAACAAAACAATATAAAAAAGCATTGCACACAGTAGAGGTGGTACAGATTCCCAGTTCACTATTGCACATTGCAAAAAGTACCACAGGGTATTGTATAAGTTTAAACAAAAACGGTCAGTTTATTTCTTGGAAAACCAAACGACAGCCTACAGCCACATTATCTACTTGTGAGCTGAATACATGGCATTAGCGGCAACTGTACAAGGACTGTCTATATTTTAGGCAATTTTGGAAGGTTTTGATGGCCAACGCTATGAGTGCAGTGTTTAAGAAGACAATCAAGGTACAATAGCTTTAGCCAAAAATCCAGTACAACGACACACCGGGAGCTGACCAAGACAGTGACGGCAGCAGTGCGTGCATTGCACTCTAAGATCGCTTTTCTCCAAGAAATTTGATTGGTTATGATATTGGTGGGGGTTTTGACATTTTAAACCAGTCCGTGACGTAACAAAGTATGACAGATAGAGAGTCAGAAGATTTTGCACGAATTGACAGAAATCTTGCTGTTTACTGCATAAATGAGAGACAATTCTGGGTTCACCCGAGTTTACAAAATAGGAAACAACATTGTGAATATCATCATTTGATGGACCTCAAGGCTGATCCAGATCAATCCAAAACCTACATTTGGACTAACTCTGGTGTCACGTGGCTGCCTTTGTTTGAGCTAAAACAATCTATTCTTCCATGTTCAAAGTGTTTGAGGCTGCGCTGTCAAGCCTGCTCTCATTGGTCAGTCCATGAAGGCCCTCGCTGATTGGTTGTAGTGCCAGGCGACAGCGACAAAAATTTAAAAATCTTTTTTTTCTCATTTCTTGTGTCGTATCACAAGCCCTGTGTGCAAGTCTACATGAACAAGCGCAACATTTCACATGCACGAATGTCGCTTGGCTGGAGGAGGACAGCGATTTTCGCCTCAATAAGCAGGTTTCATAGGAAATGATGGAGAAGGAGCGACGTCGCCTCCTGTGTGTCGAGCCCATTAGAGTGTGTCAAGGCACAAAATTGTTTGTCAAGAATTTGCAATAGCAGGGATGGCACTAGACGGGGGGCAGGGTATCACTGGTTTCCTCTGAAATCTAACTGGACATCCCAGATGCCACCTCAGGTGATTGACAGGTCACTGGAGGAAGACAGAAAGATCTGTCCAGAGCTGCATGAATCACCATTATCACTGCACCTTTTAGAAGGAAATTATAAAGTAGTTTCCTGATTATTCATCCTTTCAAAATATTGGCATGTGGCTGCAGATTTCTAGAAGAGACTTTGTCCCCGTGCAGGTAAGACTACTGACTAATAGCCTGATGTTAGCAACAACCTGATGTTGGTTAACAAAAAAGTTTTATTCATGGGCTGGAGCGGTCCGGTGAACTGGTTGGATGGTAGGAACAGCGAGCGGGCAGACAAATAAACCTCGGGATGATCTAGAGAGGGCTGTGGATGCAGGCATGGCTCAGGACAGGGAGGTGAGCTAAGCCCAACAGTGTTTGTCATCCAGACTGTACCCCTAGGCTTCAGCAGACAATAAAGACAACATACCCATAAGGCCTGGCAACGCGAACAAGACCAAATTCCTAAAATATACTAGACCAGATGCCACGAGCTGTAAGTCCTGCAGTCTGCCGTCCAAGGGACAGGGATAGAAATGCTGCTGTGGTGAGCTGATGAAGAGCCGCTGTGCCTAAGGAACCTGTCAGAGGGAACCGCCACGCACACACACACACACACACACACACACACACACACACACAATACACACAAAACACACACACAAAAAACACATACATAGGGGAAGAAAAGGGCAGACTATGGAGTCCAGCTACTCATGACAAGTGAATGGAAAGATCTCCATCTGAAAGACTATTAAACCTTAATCTAAAGTTTTCCTCTGCCTTGGAGGTACTGAAGAGAACGTGGATGTAGTTTTCTCTAGTTAAAGACAGCTTAGTGAGGGATTTTACGTTACAGCTGTTAAGATTAAGGCACAGAAAAAAACAAAAAGCAGCTCAATTAGAAGGTCCTTTCAGGATAACACATCTTTCTGCCATTTTCCTCCTCCCAAACAAGACACCTCTAATGATACCGGCCCCAGCAGCAGCTCGTTAGTACAGCCACCTTCCAGACTGAAATAATGCTGCATGTTTCCAAAGATCTCAGCCACTCCAAATGCTTTGCTCCTATTGTCTGGACCCTTTTCCCTCACACTTTAATGCAGTAGGAGTTCTTAAAGTCTTGTTTTTATAAACTCACCCTCAAAAGCTAGTTTTGTTGGAGAGTTTATTCTGTCCCAGCACTAAACACAGCAGTTGTGTTCCTAAACCTAACCAGTGAGAACCAAACTGAAAAACACACACTTACATTTTGAATCCTACAAGTTATTCCACTCTGTCCTGTTGTCTTACTTATATACAATCACAGGACATTGTCCATGAGGTTCAGGTCTCTTGTTCCCTGAACCATTCTTTCACATGCATCCTGCCACCGTGCCATCAGGGACGATGATACAACCTGCTCATTCAGGATATTCAGGTATCAGCTGACCTCATTCTGTGGACACATAGAGTCTGATTTACTAAAGGTTAGCATGTGTAAAAACGTGCAAAACTTGATTGCACATGCAAAAAACATGTTGCAGTTGATTTACTAACCACCGCACCAAGAATTGCGTCTGTTAAATGGACATAATAATGTGTGCAGTCCATTTAGCGCGTTTGCCCTTGATGTATATGCAATATGGCCATTTCTGCCAGAAAACACTAAATATTGGGACATTACATGCTACCACATGGGCTGACTTTAATAATTAGATGAAAGTAAGCCTTAACAACATAATCATTTTAACCTTACAAAAGTGGAACTGTAAGGACGGTTATCAGTAAGAAATATAGAGGCTAATGAGGGCCATCATGTCTGATCTTTAATAAATGCTAGCTTGTTGGTTGAGATGAAAATTTCCCTCCAAAAACGTATGAAATTATTTTGCTGGTTACACTTATTTAATCTATTGTCAAACATGACTTGATCATCACTTAAATCAACATTACATATTAATGCGTTCATTGTCAAACGTGTAATGTGCAGGCATTAATATGTTTATTTGGTTTTCACCCATCGCTTTTACCGCTCTGTATTATATTTGTTTTCTAAACTGTTATGTAGACTCTTCCTGGTGCTCCCATAGGATTTTCCGCTTACTTTTCAGGTTAAACTATCGTGTTTGTAAATGTGTCTGTACCTTGGGGCAATAAAGTTGCACCAAGCTATTAAAAAAAAAAAAATAAAAATGGATACAGCCAAGTCCTGTACTGTCACCGGAATTGGAACTGAAAATTCTGGCCAATCAGATTAATCAGAAGGTTTACCGCCCCCGACTGACAAATATGCCCTCTGAACAGAGAGAGCGAGCAGAGTTTTCCCACGAGAGCGTACTGGTGAGTGAAGGAGGGCGTGTTTACGCTCGCTGTGCTGCGTCACGGCCCCGTAAAGTGATTAAAAACTGCTGCGATCAGAGCAAAGCGCTCTCTCGATTATGAAATGTGCTGCTGAATTGATAAATACGCTCACCAGGATATTTGGTACGCTCATCAATTATTTGGCAGCGATGTAACGCCATAGCACATCACAAAATACATACCCCCACCACCAGTAGAGTTTCACCACTTCACCCTCAGAATGGATTTTATAAACAAAGCATTGGGTACAGCCGTCTAAACTCTCTATGAAGCACATCTACACACCTGTAGCTACAGATGAGCAAATTGCAGGATTTGCTCACCTATAGCCGGATTGTTTAGCCATGCTCTGGATCTCACAATCTTGATCTGGGTCGTAGAGTCCTGATCTGGGTCGTAGAGTCCTGATCTGGGTCATACAGTCCTGATCTGGGTCGTAGAGTCCTGATCTGGGTCGTAGAGTCCTGATCTGGGTCGTAGAGTCCTGATCTGGGATGTAAAGTCCTGTATTCTTTTGATTCCCGTCCCTACACTTTCTGCATCTGTAAATAAGTGAAAATATTTCTTAGGAGACCTTCTTCAAGATTTTCCATGGCTGTGCACACAGACACCCACATTAAGTTCCAGCAATATAATCAATAACCCAAACTAGATCAGTGCTCTGTGTTATAATTGGGCAGATTGTTCCTGTAATGTTTGTTTTCTGCAGTGCTTTTGCGTAGTTCCGTCCAGCCAGACAGTAAATCTAATGTGTCTGTGACACTAGAGACTTAAAACCACTTGTTTATCTGGCCTGTCTCCATTTACTGTATTATCTACTGTTCACCGATATTTACCTTGCCCTGGGCTCTGGCTAGCAGACCAATCACACCTGGACCATACCTCAAACCCAGCCCACATAGGTGGCTGAATGGGGAAATCAATGAATCAATGTCAGCCCTGAAGCACATGGTGATGCTCTGATTGTTGGAGCAGAATTCAGAGGCCACAGGCCAGTGTTTGTGTGTGTGTGTGCATGTGTGTGTGTGTGTGTGTGTGTGTGTGTGTGCGTCAGCAAGTAAAACACAGAAATAGAGACAGAAGCTGCAGTTTATGGACGAGATGGGGGCAAAGATCATTGATTGTATCTTTCTTATCAGCTGAGCCTGAATGATCAGGGTGTCATGGATTGTGGAAGCAGGAGACGAGGTGGAAGCACCTGAACGCAGCACTCCCAGAGATGGAAGAGGGTAAAATGAAGGTTTAGTTAAAGCGGTAGGTCACCCTGAAATGTTGTGTTTTAATCAACACAGTATTACTTCATTGTGATGAAAACCAGCTATATTTTAATTTGTTTAAAACATTATTTTGACTCAAAATGCCCCCTACATGGCAAAGCCAACTGTTTAATATTGTGTTGTCACATACCTGCTCTGCATTCAGCTCTAGTTTGTTACACCCGGTATTCCAG
The DNA here is from genome assembly GCF_017639745.1 of Melanotaenia boesemani. Classification (NCBI taxonomy): domain Eukaryota; kingdom Metazoa; phylum Chordata; class Actinopteri; order Atheriniformes; family Melanotaeniidae; genus Melanotaenia; species Melanotaenia boesemani. Next base: position 32,611,316 of record NC_055699.1, read on the forward strand.
GTGCTCTTTGGGGTGGGTCAGGGTGGGACAGGTTAGGGTTGGGTGGTTCAGTGTGGGTGGGTGAGGGTGGGACAGGTTAGGGCAGGGCGGTTCAGGGCGGGTGGGTCAGGGTGAGTCGGGACACTTGTTTTTTTGTGTGTTTCCATATATGAAACTGGGAAGAGTACCCTAATATCATACCCGACCCCTCTTACTTTGTTGGGACCCTCCTGTTGGGGTACCAATCTAACCGACCCCACTTGAAAGGGTGGAGCTTGACACACTGCAGTCCATTGATTGGTTGAGAAAAAAAGTGTCACCTCACGTGAGACCTGGCATAAAAACAAAGCAGGAACGCTCCTTGTCACTTCGTTCCTTGTCCAATAGTAAAATAGTCAAAAGTAATTTAGCTGAGTTAATAAATGTAATGTAACAGAATTTTCACAAAATGCTGTTTCTAAGAACTAATACATACCTACGATTAGTAAACTTAAGTCTGACACAAAAGCCCAAAGACTGCGTCGAGTAAAGGGGGCGTGTCCAAACGATTATTGCATGATCACTTCCTGTTACTGACAACAGCAATTCTTAAAGGGCCCATGCTAAAACACAGAAACAGAACTTTTACCAGAATGGAAATGTGTCATATAAGTAGCTGTAACTAGACAGCTTCTCTTCCCAGCCCTCTCCTCTCGCTGCAGGTGTCCCCCATGGCTCTGTCCTGGGTCACCTTCTTTTCCTCACCTGCATCGTCCCCCTTGGCAATATCTTCTGGAAACACCACGTCCTTGTTCACTGCTACACCGATGACACCCAGCTCTCTATCTATCTCTGGCAAACCAAACTTCTTCCCACCTCCCTCTCTTTCCAACCATTTAGACCAGAGGTCCCCAACCCTGGTCCTCAAGGCCCACTATCCTGCAGGTCTTAGATGTCTCCCTGCTGCAACACACCTGATTCAAATGAATGGCTCAGTTGCAGACTTGTGCAGAGCCTGTCAGAGAGCCGTTTAATTTGAATCAGGTGTGTTGCAGCAGGGAGACATCTAAGACCTGCAGGATAGTGGGCCTTGAGGACCAGGGTTGGGGACCTCTGATTTAGACGACCTAAAGTCTTGGTTCTCCTCCAGTTTCCTCAAACTTAACAGCAATAAAACTGAGTTTTTTGTCATCGGCACACCTCCAACTCTTTCCAAAGCTAACAGCTTCCCACTCTCTGTCGACAACTCTTCAGTTCCTCCTCCCCTCACTTTAAGAGCCTCAGTGTCATTCTCCGCAGTATCCTAACTATCTTCATACTTCCATCTTCGCTCCTCCCTCACCCCTCACTCCACTTCCATCCTGGTCCACAGCCTGGTCACCTCCTGCCTTCACTACTCTAACTCTCTTTGGTCTGCCTCACAAATCACTCACATCATCTGTCGTACAACAGCTTCACTGGCTCCTTTTTAAAATCCTCCTTTTGACTATTAAGGACATCCATCATCTCGCTCCTCCATACCGGCCTCCTGACCAAAATGTTGACTCCCTCCCTTGCTTTAAAACATCTCTGAGAAGCCATCTGTTCAACCTCTAACCCTTTTCCAGTTCAGCTGGTCGACTGTTGCGTTTCCACTGCTTTTGGCCTGTTTTCCACTTCTTTGTTTTATTGCACTAACACTGCTGTTTACTATGATTTCTTGATTTTGTAACGTGGCCTTGAATTTCCAGACAGGTGCTTTAAATAAAAATTATTATTATTATTATTATTAACAGCTAAATCAGGTTTTGTATCACAGCACTACCATACAATAATAATCATCTCTAACTGTCCAGATCTCAACCTGCCCTACATTTCCCAGTTTTATAGATGAAATTATGGGACAGAATAATTCTCTCAGTGTGTTATTTTTTTAAAGATGATCCTTTTTTTCTTCTTTATAGTGGGATAAAACATTCAGAAATAAAGTCTGCAGCTCTGCACATTTATGGGGGAAGGAGGTGAAACCTTTATGATACAGTCAAAGATCTACAACGATATGGTGAACAGAACATCCCAGGAACCAGCAGTCATAGTGGACGGAGGGTGGATTGAGAAGAGGTCTGAATGGTGCATAGGTGAGCATTACTGGGCTGTGAAGGAGGCTCCTTCACAGTTTGAGGCAACTTCATGTAAGAGTAGTGGACATAATAGCCATCGTCGGTAGTGCTGCATCTTTTAGCAAGATGTGTTTGATGTCAGCAAATAAAAATAAAAAAAAAGGATCAAAATACAGTCAAAGAAAAAAAAAACTAGATCAATAACGTCCTCTACTTCTCAGGATCATGTTGATGGGTCACTATAAAACCTAACCAGCTGGCTTTACACAAAATAAATCTGCAAACCCGTTGCCTCAATAAAACAAAGTTTTCATTGAGCTGAAAATTCAACTGGGGCACTGGATGCAGGGATATGCAACAGTGTTACCACAACCTTGAAGAGAGAAGGAAGGGTGTGTCTGTTCAGTGTCCAGAAGTGGAGGCAGTCCTGTCCACTACAAATGTCCAAGAAGTGTGTGAGCTGCATATGAGGTGTTGAAGCGGAGTCCTTCTTTTGTCTCTTGTTCTGGTAGGATGCAAAGAGGCTTGACTGAGGCTCAGTCGCCTGGACCTCTTCCTTCTCTTCTATGCGTGTGTTTGTTGGAGTGACTTTCACCCCTTCTTCCAGAATCAAGTCTTGAGCAAAAGCAAAAACAATATCACTCAATCACCAAATAATATGATAATGTGTATATACCGTAATATTTTTTATACATGGGTTAACTTGACATGTATTTACTGTAAAGCTGTAACATACCTTTGATCATCTTTGATACCTCCTCCTTAGTGTTGTCAGGGACCAAAACATCATGTGTGACCCACATGCTGCCAAAAGCAGGATCCAGCATGGCTGCCTTCAGATACAGTGGGTCAGAGAAGCGCAATGGCTGGCAATCAGATGATGAGTTTTCTGCCATCTTCACGTTTACGAAAATCCCCTTGAACCTCCTTTGAAGAGATGTCTGTAAGGTTTTGATGAAGGACCCCAAGTAGCACATAGTGCCTTTTAAGTTTTCCAGATGGTGGTTGAGGAAGAGGAGACAGGGAACCACTGCACTTATGGTCACCACTTTTTCACCTTGAGTGAGGTCGGTGGCCTGGGCAAAAGGTTCAAGCACACGCACCAACTCTTGAATTTGACTCCATTCTCTTGATGTGAATGCTGTCTCTTTGTGGCCAGACTCTTGAAGAATGGCTGTGAGCTTTGTGGAGTCACATTTCAGTACCGCTTTCAACTGCCTAAGCGTTGAGTTCCAACGTGTGACAACTGAGGAAGGGATGCCAGATTGCCGAAACTCTCTCTCAAAAATGTCCTTGAACGAAGCGCTGCTGTGGAGTAAATTGCTCAGTTTGCAGGCCTTTGCAAGAGCTGCATTAGCTATTTTTGTGTCTTTTAAGCCATCCCCCACAACTAACTGCAGCGTGTGGGCAAAACATTGCTGTCTTGTCTGAGATTTAGCTTGGAGAAAAAGATCCACTCTCTCTTGGTCTTCGACTGGCAAGTCAGTCCACAAGTTGTCGTCCTTAACTCCTTCATCTTCGTCATCCTCTTCATCTCCATGTTGTGGAAAACAAGTGCTGAATGCTTTCCTCATATTTGCAGCATTATCACATATGATGTGCAATAGTTTCCTTTTGATTTGGTATTCTTCACATATTTGCTCAAATTCCTCACATATTCTTTCCCCTGTATGGGAACCGCTGAACCTCTTACAAGCCAGCAAAGCAGATTTCAGGACCATTCCACCACCTTCTCCATTATCCAACCGGTGAGCAGTAACTCCTAGGAAGCCCCGCATTTTCCGATCTGACCATATGTCAACTGTGACTGATAGATTTTCAGCATTTGCAAGACTGTTCTTCAGTTTTGTCTGCTTTTCCAGCATTACACCATCCAGTTTTGAAGTAAGAGTTCTTCGGCTTACAGGGTTGCACTTATGTCAACAACAGACGTGAAGCGCCGGAAAATTCTATGTTCTATGATAGACAATGGCAAGTTGCAATCAATAACCAGGTCTAAAAGTACTGAACGTGTGATGGCGTTCTGCTGGGGATGGCTAGTACTGTAGTGTTGCTTGTTGCTTGTGATGAACTTGTTCCTGCTGACGATGCTGACTCTCCCTTATATACAAACATTTCTCCACTACTTTTTCTCTCACATAAATCCGTCTTATATACTGTGTTCTTCCCCCTTTCATTTTTATATATTTGTACTCACTCTGCGTTTTTTTTTTTTTTTTTTTTTTTGTATTGTATTGTTGCATTGTGGTCCTGTGTATGCACAGTTGTCTGTTTATATGTATGTACGTTATTTATTCCTGCTGGGGCCTCTTGGCCAGGTCATGTTTGTAAATGAGAACTAGTTCTCAAACATTTTTTTACCTGGTTAAATAAAGGTTAAATAAAAATAAATAAATAAATAAAACTGGGAGATCTGGGGCTGACTTGAGTCTGTCGTAGGAGCTGCTTTTTGAGCGAAGGTACTCTTCATATCTAAACATTTGGGACAGAGGGGGGAGAGAAAAGATACATTTTAAACTCATGTATTCGCTGCACACAGCTTGCTATTACTGCCTACAAAGGAGTCACAACATCTGAAAGTAAAGTTTTAATATAGCCTCATTGCATGCATACATAAATATTTAGAAAGCACACTAGGCAGTTTTGGTGTTTAAGCTCAGGGATGCATATGCATTGTATGGCCAGAAAAAGAGAACTAGTTTAAATTTATGTATGCAGTTCTTTTTCTTCCCATCTAAATTAGTGCCTTAATTAGCTCTTTTTTTGACCATTTGTGCATCAATTAGCTTAAACACCAAAACTTCCATAACGTCTGAAAATGTTTTAAATACATATAGACTCATTCTAGGCATGCAGTTTTGGTGTTAAAACTCAGGGCTGCAAATAGGGCTGCAACGATTAGTCGACATTGTCGACAATAGTCGACAATAAAAATAGTCGACAACGAATTTAGCCATCGACTATTGTCGGGGAAAAAAAAAAAACTACAGAGTGAGACATCGTCTTCTAATTATATCTCTGTTGAGAGTTACACAATGCACATGCGCAAAGAGAGATAAAAAAAACTACAGAGTGTGACATCATCTTCTTTTCTAATCTCTGCTGAGAGTTGCACATGCGCAATAAAGTCCACCAGGGGAAAAATATGGTGGCCGACTAGGCAACAAAACAGCGGCGAAGAATGTCAAAAGTCTGGGATAACTTCACGTTAAACTTACAAAATAAATTTAATACATATGAGATTTGTAAAGCGGACCTTGTGTATCACGGAAATATGTCTGCAATGCTCGAACATTTAAAGAGGAGGCACGTCGGACTTACATAACTTCATTTAAGATTTCAAGGCTTAAAGTGAAATAAGATCCATTTATAATAATCATGAGATACATAATCCGATTGGTCGACTTGTCGTTTTAATAGTCGGTGACTAATCGACCATCAGAATAGTCATTAGTTGCAGCCCTAGCTGCAAACGCAAAAGAGAGTGTGTGTGATGCACACAAAGAGCTATGCAAAACAACAGCCAACAGAGAGGAAGGCAGAGGCATTTAAGGAGGCACTAAATTAGACTTCATATAACATAAGGACAAGATGGGAGGAGAAACAACAAACAAACAATTACTTACAATGCACCATAATCATAACATCTGAAAAAAAATATGTACTAGGAATCAATACTTTTTTTTCAGATGTTATGACTGCAATTTGGTTACACTATAACCTCATTATTATAAGTTACAAAAACCACATTACAGGAATTAGTGTAGATATTTAGCAGGTACGCTAACATTAGCCAGTTCTGGTATTACAGCTAACTTAGTTAACACTAACGTTAGCGCTGCTTGCAGCTACTTGCCACTTTTTAATTTTTTAGCTAAAGTAAAAAATCATTGATAAGAAAAATATTAACTTATTAATGCGAAATAATAATCAGAGCGTTAATCCACGTAGCTTTAACCTAAGTTACGTCATGTTACTCACCTTTCTTTATGAGCTGTCTTGAAATGACGGATGAAATTCGACGTAGTGCTTTTAGTATCACTAACTTTAACATTGCAGATGTTGCATGTCGCTCCTCTTTTATTTGCTGTTGTCTGGTAATCTTTGAATCCAAAATGTATTATTTTAGGGATGGTGTTGGTCCGAGTGCCCTCCATCTCCCTGCTGATCAGCACTAGACTCGTGCAGGCACGTTGCGTTGTGTGGAGGAGGGGTTGCCAGGTTTGCTGATATGCAGCAGGTCAGGGGCACTTGCTCACAATAAAGCAATGTCGATCTAGTTTTTTTTTTTTTTTAACAAAACATGTTTTAACAAGACAGGTTTGTCATGTGACTTTGCAAGTCACATGACAAACGTCAAGTCAAGTCGCAGGTCAGGAAATGCAAGTCAAAGTCAAGTCAAGTCTTCTCTTAATGTTGATCAAGTAAGTCACAAGTCACAAATCTGGCGACTCGAGTCGGACTCAAGTTAAGTCATCAACTCGAGTCCCCCCCATCTCTGTTCTATACACCTACAAACCACCAACCAGACCAGAAATCTGGGTGTAGTGATGGACTCAGACCTTAACTTTGAAAACAGTGTTTTTACAGGTTCTACCTAAAACATCAGTCAGACACCTGCAGCTGATCCAGAACTCTGCTGCTCCAGTCCTCACTAAGACCAAGAAAGTGGACCACATCAGTCCAGCTCTGAGGTCTTTACACTGGCTGCCGGTCCGTCAGAGGATAGACTTTAAAGTTCTGCTGCTGGTCTAGAAAGCTCTGACTGGTTTAGGACCAACATACATCAGAGACCTCTTGACCCAGTATGAACCTACCAGAACCCTCAGGTCATCTGGATCCAGGTTCTTATCAGTTCCAGAGTCAGAACCAGACATGGAGAAGCTGCATTCAGCTTCTATGCTCCACATGTCTGGAACAAACTCAGATCAGCTGAAACACTCAGTTTATTTAGATCCAGGTTAAAGATCCACCTGTTCTCTGCTGCATGGACTACTTTTTATTTAGTAGTTAAAATCTACATCTGGTTCTTTTAAGCTGGAATCATGTTTTAATATTGTCTTTAACTTTATTTCTTGCATTTTATCTATTTTATTTTAGCATCTTCCTTCTGCTTTTATTTCATTTATTGCATTTCTTTTAATCTTTTTTTATTTATTCTTGTACATGAAATGTGCTATACAAATAAATTTTCTTTTTGCCTTTGACATCCCTGAATGCAGCAGAAAGTTGACGTGGACATTGGATGAACGGACATTGGATGAACTGATGTCCCTGAATGCAGGAGGAAGTTGGTGTGGACGTGGTTTTAGCCAAAATAAAGTCAGTCCACTGACCTCTCTGTTGCGCTGCAGCAGACTTCCAGAATCCACTGTCTGTGAACACAGTTCACCCTGAAACCCACAAATGCAGGTTAAAGCTCCATCATGCAGAGAAGAAGCCAGATGTGAACAGGATCCAGAACCAGCTTCTTCCGTCTTCTCTGGACCAAAGCTCATTTTAAATGGTCTGAGGCAAAGTGGAAACCTGGATGAAGATGTGAACTAGTTTGTGGAAAGCATGGACGGCGTGTCCTGCAGACTAAAGAGGAGAGGGAGCATCCAGCTTGTTATCAGTGGACAGATGAAAAGCTGCATCTCTGAAGGGATGGGGCTGCATTAGTGCCTATGGTGTGGGCAGCTTCCACATCTGTGAGCTTTTAAAAGGAGGCAGAGATTTTAGCTGCTTCCTATTTAATATGTTTGTGACAATGATGTTTCCTGTTTGATTTTCATTCTTCATTCACCACTGAAATAAAATCTGTTGTGTTTGGTCGCAGGCATGTCCGTAAGTGAGACCTTTCCAAACAGACATGATGGATGGTCTGACCTCAGCTTCCTTCTTTATTTGCTCTGAGGTAACGAAACAACTATCACCATTCCCTCGTTGCCATGTATTCTACTGAGAGAGCAGGAGGATTTTATCTCTCCAGACTGGTACAGCCCAGTAGGGCACCGGACTCGACGAGTAAAGTAAACATTAGAATTTGCATTATTCATTTCAATTTCTCTTTGATTCTGTTTGTTCCCTCTAAACTACATTTAACAGAGGTCAGACCCTCCTCCTGTCAACAGCAACTTGTTCTCATTCCCAGGATGTCTTTTACTTCTGCTGGGATGTACACAGTGTCCCTGAAAGCAGCGCCATGTGAATGCAGCAGATCATTCTGAGGGGTTAACTGACCAATTGTTACGTCCCCCTTTACGTCCAGGGGTCAAAAGGACTGTAACACAGGAATGGCCGGACCAAGGGTAAATGAAATACAATAAAGTTTATTAACAAAAATGGGTTCCAAAACACAAACAACCCTTAACCGGCAAATAATACAAAATAAACAAACTCAAAGTGTCCCTGTCGGGTATTTAACAATTAGTCTTAATTCTACTTAGTAACAAAACAAACAAACAAACCAAAAATGTCCCCAAAATGGGCTACACGCGCACAGGCGGACTAATTAACAAACAAAATAAACACACGCTCTCAGGCGGACTTCTATCAAAACAAAACCAAACTCCTAATAAACTAAACACAAAAAAAACCCCTCCTTCTTTCAGGCAGGGACGGTACTAAAACTCAGAACACAAAAAGGTATTTATCACTAAATCAACTCTCTAACTCGCACAGAAAAGTCTCTTAAACCACAGAATCCACAATCTTTCTCAAACTGGCAGGCATGTGTCCCACAGTCCACAGCTGCCTCGAATGATGGTGATGACTTTGTCTTAAAGGAGGCCTCTTCTCCGGATTGGACAGCTTATTTGGGAAGTGAGTGGTAAGGCGGCCAATCAGGGATCAGGGGAGGCGGGTGCTGGGCATCCTCCACTGTCAGCGTCTCCAGCACGTCCTGCAACTCTCTCCTGGCTGGCTGATAAGCCGGCGGGCGTCACACCAATAAGCAACACATTTCTTATAAAGCAGCTAAAAACAGAGGTCGGGGTGGGGGGAGTCACAGGACCTACCAACCATCTTGGAATGCATTTTTTTTTTTCTATTGACTTCAGGTGTTATGGCTATTTGTTCAGGTTAGGCCCACTGACCCCTGGTCAGAATAAGACAATAAAGCTACATGCTTTGTTAAATGGAAATCCTCTGCTGGGTTGAAACTCACCACTTTAAGATGTTAATCCAGTCCCCTTAAATTCACCTGCACTTTGAAAAGCAATGCTACAGGCTTCCTTCTTTCGCGTCTGACACTAAGGGATTCTCAGATTAAACATGAAGTATTTTCCTTTATTCTCTTTAATTTAATTTAGTTTAATTTTTAGCCTCATTTTGACCACAGTTCCATAGTTTTTCTCCTCCTCCTGCTTGGAACCATCCCTCCTCCTCAGCTCTATGAGCAGGTCTGTCCTCCATACCTCGGCTGCAAGCTCCACATCATCTCTCAAAATGAATTACTCTTCAGGTGCTACGAGAGCCTACAGTCCCCCACCACTACCTGCAGCAGGTCTTGTGGTGAGGCTGGATTTAGCATGTCCTACACAGAGGGAGGTATGGTTTGTCTTGGCCAACTAATAACAGTGGACTAATGAGAAGAAGCAAAGACTGGCTTCCTTTTTGTGAATAGTGAAGTTCAAATGCAGCACAGTGGCAAACCTGGCAGCCCACCAGCTCAGAGAGTCAGTGATGTAAATGCTGATCCTGGTCCTCTCAGCTTGTGTTGCGACTTTTCTGAAGACCCAAAATCCAAAATGTTTAAGGGATGCAAACCTGCTCATCGAAGCAAAGTTTCAGGGGTAACTGTATCCAGAGCCACGGCAAACACAGGTTCAATCCTTTAACCCCTTAACTCCCGGTAGCGGAGGCTGCAGGTGCAGAGGTGAATCTAAACAGTCAAGCTAAGAATGAAAGGTTAGAGAATTTATAGGCAGAAACCTGGATAATGAAGCAGTGAAGGTGCATGGATGGAAGTTGTTGTGCATATTGTGAATATTTCTCTCCTCACCATCTAGAAGCTGTGAGATTCTAATCCTGCTTTCTGTCTGTTCACCTGATGCTGATATTCATCACATATTGTTCCTTCTGTGTTTAGAAGGAAGCAGCTTCACAGCTTTAAATTCATCCTGCTGACTTTTTACCTTTTAGTTAGTAAATCCTGAACATTTCATCCTTCTTTCTCATAAATATTTGATTTACTGTTTGTAAATCAACATTTACTGCATTTTCTTCATATAGCAGGAGTTTTTTTTTTTTTTGTTTTTTTTTTTTTGTTTTTTTTTACCTTGTCCTGTGGCGGCAGAATGATGGTCTGGTTGCTGTGTTGTGCCGAACAAATTTGCTTTGCCAAGTGGAGCTTTATGGGTGTAAGGCTCCTCTTGTCAGCATGTGAAGGATGAGGAATGAGGAGGGATCAGAGGTGAGGCCACGCCTCTATGGAGGCTAGAGGCAGACTAGGGCGGCCCAGAGACCTGGGCCATCAGCAGCAATCCAGAAGCACGAAGACCACCTCGGACCCACCCAGAGGGCAGCAGAGGCAGACCAAAGCCAGAGCCCCCCCGTAGTCACAGGACCCAGCAGGCCAAGATCAGCAGCCTACAACCCCGCCAGGCACCAGCCATCCAGGGTGGCAAAGGGCCAGCATCAGAACCAGTGTTCCAGCCACCCACCCCGGGAACCAGGGCACCATCGACCACACTCCCATCCTCCTACATCCAGACCCACGGCCCACCACCCCGGGCCCACCTAGGTCTCTCCACGAGTGCATGTGATCTATCCCCTCCCCACATACACACTAATATCCTTGCCCACTCCCACTCATCATGGTACAAACCACCAAAGACCTGCAGTCATAAGGTACCCACCGCCAATATCCAATTCCCAAGCAAGGTCAAAACCCTCCACCCTACACTAAGTGATGGAGCCAATTACAGGGGACCAGAGGGAATGAGTTTCAGCTAACTGGTTCTTTGAGGAGGCAGACATTGTCTCACTACTGATGTGGTCTACTAAGAGATTCCTAAACTGCTGAATACACAGATTATTTTTGGTTTTCCAGCTCACAAGAATAGTTTTCTTTGCGATGCATAATGCTTTGACTATTGTGTGTGCAGAGTTAATTAACCAATGTTTTAAAGTTTTTAGACTGATACGTGATGGCTTGTTTTTCCATAAAAATTTAGATATATGTGAGTCCAGTGACTTAAACCAGCTGGAGGATGGTTTAGTGGGTAACACTGAAAACAGGTAGTTTACTTTAGATAGAACCATCATTTTAACTGTGGCGACCCTCCCCATGAGTGATGTGGGTAAGCGCCTCCACCGTTAGAGATCATCCTCTATTGCTTTAAGTAGCTGGACAAAATTTTGCTTTGTTAGTTCTGATAACCTGGGGGAAATGTTTATGCCTAGATATCTGATGTTTCCAGACTGTATTGTAGTATTGGGTGTGTTTTGTAGGTCACAGTTGATGGGCATAATAATAGTCTTAGACCAATTAATAGAGTAGTCCGATATTGATGAGAATGTGTTAAGGAGTTTGAGTGTCTTGGGGAGAGATTTCGGTGAGTTCTGGAGGAAAAGTAATACATCATCAGCATAAAGACTTATCTTATGTTCTATATTTTTGGCATGGATTCCTTTAATCTCTTTATTTTGTCTTATGGCAGCAGCTAGGGGTTCAATAAAAATAGCAAAGAGTGATGGAGAAAGCGGGCAGCCCTGTCTGGTTCCTCTCTGCAAACAGAAGCTTGGAGAAGTTTGATCATTGGTCTTCACACATGCATTTGGGTTGTTAAATAATATGTTCATCCAGTCTATGAAAGATGACCCAAACCCAAATTTGTTTAATGTTGCAAATAAACATTTTCAGTTTACTCGGTCAAATGCTTTTTGTGTTTGTAAAGAAATGACTGTAGATTCCAGATTATGTAGCGTTGAATAATCTGTGATGTTAATTAATCTTTTATATGTACAGGGAATAGATTAATTTTAGTCAGGTCACCCAAGTACATTTTCACACTTATGACGTTTATTTATGAAGAGAGAAAATATAAACAAGCAGAAGTTTACTATGCAAAATATTTTATTCAGCGACAAGATGTCTGTGACTTAAATTCATAAAGTTAAGGAAACTTTGAGGAAAAATGCTCCCATTCAAAATTATCATGTCAAACCATTGCTGCACAGAACATCATCATCCTCATAGTGGTAATGATTTATAAAGAAAATCTAAATGTGATATTTGACTTTATGATGAGACAAATTTAATTTGTCCATCATTAATCTCATTTTAATATAAAACATGATAAAAAGATTATGGTCCATATTTACAGGAACACAAAAGTGTCTGTTTATGTCAGTAGAATATTGTGTGAAGGTCACATACACATTTAAACATAGTATGACTAAATTTTAGTTAAACTGCATCCGACCTGGGGCCAAATTTTTTCTGACCAACTGAATGATGGACCAGAATCTCATGTATAAAAACAGTTTACATGTTTTAACATCCGGTTTTACAGGTGTAACGTCAGGTTTGTAAACATGTGTGGTATCCACAGAAAGTCCAGAGTCTCAGCTACCAGCTCAGTAAAACCATTTCTATCACCAACAAACACAGTTAAGACAACAATAATTAAAAGACCAGGTACACAAGGTCCGAAAAATATGTAAACACAGATGATGTTTCCCCATGAATACGAACAAACGACTCCTCTACTGAAAGCTCACATCTCACAGATTCCACAGCTGGAAGTTTCATCTCGCTACGACCAAGATTCACCGAACCAGAGACAGAAGAAGACCCGATTTATGCTTCACGTTTGTAAAAGTCAGAAAACATGTCTTACCTTTGCTGTCTGGCCTCAAAACTTCTATCTACATTTAGTTAAAAAAAACAAACAAAACAAAACAAAACAAAAAAAAACTATGTTTCTCATTGTCTTCTGGGAGCAGTTTTCTGTCCAAAAATCATCATGTTATCCCATCTGCATGGGTTTAGACGGACAAAGAGAAATGTTGGTTCTTTTTCTTCTTTCTTAAGTTCCAGACAGAAAAGGTCTCTTCATGTTAATAAAGCCGCTCTCTCCCGATTCCATCATCACTGCTGCAGCAGGACCAGACATGGAGGAAGAGGCATGGATGCAGCCTCTGTATGAGGTTCCTCTAGTTCAGAGCCAGTAGCAAGAAGTTTGGGGAAAAAACTGTGTTAACGCACGATAAAATAATTAACAGCATTAATTAATTAAATGTATTAATATATAACTTAATGCCTTTTAATGTCCCTGGTATAATATTTGACACACAGCTTCTAAATCCTTGTTTGCCTCATGTTATAGTAAAACTCATCATGTGATTCTTGTCTACTGCCCCCTGGTGGATTCCTTCTGTACTACAATAATTCTGACATCACAATAAACAGTGCAAATTACTTATTCATTTTCTTACATGTAAAAGAAAAAGAATACATAACCTATATCCTTCATCTTTTTATATAACATACATTTCTATTTGCTTGTTTATGTGTAATTTTTATTTTTCACAGTTTTTTTTACATTATGTTACATTCTTCGTGTCAGCTTGCTGTTTTTGTGATCTAATTTCATCATATTGCCAAAATACAGGAAAAAAACTTTCATTTTACAGTTTTATTTTACAGTGTAGTAAAATCCAGTATTCTGCATTAAACCTGTAATCTGTCCAGATAACGTTCCTTCTCGCATATGTTTGTGTTCGGTGCTGGTCGGCAAGGCCGTTGGCCCAGACCCGTTGCCATGTTTCCATCAGGCTGACCCAGATCAGCTGTGGCTATATGTAGGTTCCATCACCAGCTATGAATGTGGAGTGGATGAGTAATGGAATGAAGCGCTTTGAGTGCCTTGAAAGAGCTAATCCACAATAATTATTATCCTTATTTGTCTTTTAGCAGCTAGTATCTGGGATCTTCAGCAGGGTTCCTGGGTGTATGCATGGCGAATTATCTTGAGCCGTGTGCCCTACCAAACAAACAAGTTGCCTTCTGAGAATTACTGCAGCATGTCGCCCAGGGCCTCGCCTTCCTCCCACCTCATTGGTCCACCCCGTTCTCTTGTATTTCTGCCTGAGACTCAAACACAACAGTTATTTATTTCTTGTTGGAGATTCATTACTTGTTGCTGGTGTACTTTGAATGGTTGGTGTGGGCTTAATAAATTCAGGCTCTCTTCTCCCGCCTACCTCCCAGCTTGCCACCTCAGCTGGTCTAGAGAAGTGTGTGTGCTTGCCAGTGAGGTTTCCAGCTTAGGAAACAAAGCCTTGAGAAAAGATCCACCACACAGGGCTGTTCTTGAAGACTAACAAAGCCCACACAAACATCTTTTAATCAGGAAGCAGCAGGAAGGTTTAAGTCATTTTTTTATTTGAGCCTAGTTTATTCTTTATTTTTAGTTACTGGCTTCTTGTCTGGAGGTGGAAACAGCTGATTGCTAGTGGGATTAGTCAGATGACTAACAGTTTTACTAGATGTTTTAATCTTCTCTTTTTTTAAAGAAAAGGAAACGTGCTAAAAGTAGCATTTAGTTCCTTTAAATGGGATTTGAGTGTCTACAACAGAACAACAGAAGATGAAGAAGCCAGTTTAACTGCAGGTCTGGCAGCGGAAAACAAACTAGAGGTGAACAGAGACCAGTAGAAGTTAGTGGAAAACATAGCAAACATGGTTTCACTAACATCTCCTGACACAAAGGCAAGTGATGAAATGATGAAAGATGAAGTAAATACTGATGTTTCTCTCTTTTTACAGGGGAAACTGAAACACGGACCTTTTCTTTTCCTGCAGACTGCACAGTAAAAGCTTGTTCTGGTAAAGTTGTGGGTTTATGTTGGAGCTTCTCAGCTGGTTCCACGATGCTGCCTTGTTGGGTTTTAATGAATGTTTTAGCTGCATATGTCAGGAAACAGTTAACAAGGATGGCTTTTCTTTTTTGTGCTCATAAAGTCAAAGGTTTGTGTGAAAAGTCTATATTGTTCATTTTTGCTGCCATGTTTGTAAAACATCTCATTAATCAACATGTGTAAAGGCTGTGTGAAGCAAGCACACACCAAAATAAGAGCAAACTTTGGGTTTGGTGTTGGTTTGTTGACATTATAAATTATTTATTTAATTTAAAATAAAAGGATTTATTTGTGAATTTACAAGCAATACTGAATAAAAGATGTTTTCCTCCCTTTCATTGGGCCTCATTCACCAGTCACTTATCACTAATCTGTACTTAAGAAGTTTTTATGAAAACATCAGATTCACCAAAATATTTGCAGACCATAAAATGTTTGTATCTTTTCTCTTAGACTGGAGAATACCAACCTCTCTGTAAAGGTACACCGATGCTGGACGCAGAAGACGAATACGCAGACCACCCGTAACCACGGGGGATGTGCTGAGCAGAATAGCTGACATGCGACCAGCGAAAGAAATAAACCAGAGAAGAAGAAGAGGATCAGGAAGGGAACAAAAAAGCAGAAGAAGAATGAAGACGAGTACAACTGTAGAAATTGTGCGAGCTTTTGAATAAAGAGTCTATGTGAGTGTTTTTTAGGGCGTGGTGGGCGGCTGGAAACGACTTCATAGTGACACGTTACCGCTGCTAAACGGCGTTCTGAAACTGACGTCGGCTTGTGCTGCTTATTGACATTTTATTTGGGGTGGACTCAGGAGTGTTTCAGGGAGCCTGAGACATTTTCTCTCATAGACTGGACTCCACGAGACCATGTCACCTGGACCACCGGCTCCACTCAGCTCTACCTCAGGTAAGCCTCGATGAAGAGGCTCAGATGCAAAATTCAAGTTCAGAGCAATATCCAAACGATGAGTATATATCAGGGGAAGTTTAGTCATCTCATGACTGACTGGACCTGCGAGGATACATATGATGTATGTGACCATCAGAGGAAGCAGCTAGCCGAGCGTTATCACTCCAACTGCTTCCACATGCAAACACATCAGCAGAAGCAAGACATGACTTGATCCATGACTTTGTAGCTGCATGTGCAGAATTCCTCTGGAAAGAATTCAAGAAGCTGCATCTGTTTGTAATGAAACAAACAGGGAGGAACGTTACCAGGAAACGAGAAGAGCTTTGCTCCAATGCAAACCCTGAATAGAACAGAACTACCCCTATGAGAGACTGCGGCGTCCTGAACATCATCATCTGGAAGACACACATCACTGGTTCTAATACTGGTTATAACTGGACTGGATTTCTAAAAGTGCCTTGAGATGACTGCTGTGAATTGGAGCTGTAGAAATAAATAGAATATAAAATTAAACCAGCTAGAAGACCTTCCACTCATGCACATCCTCTTGTTCTGCTACACCTTCATCATGGATTTAATGATCATTCACAGAAAGTGAGGAGAATCCTGTCTGGATACTTTCACTGTGTTCATAAGTCTGCCCGGTGTTCTCCGATCAGGTACGTGGAGATCTCGTAGGTTAACGGGGACGGAGCTCTGTGCTTCCGCTGACTGGCTGAGCATTTATGTATTCACACACCATTACATCCTCTCTAAACACACACACACACACAGAAATATCCAGCAAGGATCAAATGAATATTCATGAAGCTGTATTTCCTGCTCCTGATTCTCCACAAACAGCCTGTGAGGGGGAGTCGGATTATTTGCAAGCAACATTTAATAAAACAAAGAATTATTTTCAGTCTTGCCCAGAGTTACATTACGATACCCTTTCTTTATTTCCATCCCTTCTCCCCAGTAATGGATGCAATATTTCATCTCCAGGACTCTCCTGGAGTATGACACTCACCATGGATACCAACATATTATTAGCTTTGGGTAAAATCTGCCATTAAAATATGGAACAGCAGAGGCTCAGCAGACAGTTGCTATCTTTGAAAGAAATTTCCATAAATTAGAAAAATGTATGCAGGTGCAACCAGGCTATCCAGATGGGTGAAACGAGATCATGTCTCATGAGTTATCAACAGTGATTTAATAAAAGTCTTCAGGATGCCTGAAAAGCGAGCTTAATAATTAACATCACCTATTACATAGACACAGAAAACAGTCCCGTTCTCTGTGGCATCATATGCCCAGTTTTTCATTCCTTTCTCAAAAGCTCAAAAACGTTGAACTATTTCAGAGATGCTTCTTTCCCCCAGACTGCAGGTAACCTGAGACTGGCCTAATAATGTAACCTGGAAAATAAAGATCAAACCGTCATCAGAGATCTAAACAGCCGAAGAAACAACACGATAAATCTGAGAGAAAAACTAGAAATGTCATTAACTCAGCCTGCCTGCCTGGAACAATGTAAAATACACCAGCAGCAATGACTACCAGCCTTTCTTCCTTTTTACTTTCTAAAAGCCACTTTTACTCATCTCAGCGTTTCTGGAATGAAGCTCCATCTTATCTGACACCATGTGACATGGAGATGTTTTATGATTAACATGCATGTCATGAGGAAATGGAAACAATGTTCTTCCTCTAAATCTTTACAGATGTTTAATTTCAGAACCCTGGCCAGAAACAGCGGTGATGGCCTCACATAAAGTCAAACAAAAGGAAAAACAGGGCAACAAACATGGCTTTCTGCAGAATGTAAACTCTCTCAAGCAGAAGTAGAGTTTTAGGGTTTTATATTTACATCGCCAGGCTCAAATGATCCAAATATTTAGCCTGTTATTACTCATATCTGCTAGCCCTGCAGCATCTTCAGATTACAATTTAATTTAGAGTCGGCTCAATGCCATCTGTTCAGCATCAGAGTGGACGAGGGGACAGCGTGGCCGGTTGGAGAGAAATGATTTCCTGGCTCTTAGTCGGGGCCAGTGGTGGGTTTGATCTGAGGCTGGAACAGTTGCTACTGCATGTTTTATGATCCACATTAGTGACCCTAACCCTAATAACTGTGTTCACATAAACCAGTTCATAACAATCATGAGCTAAGGAAACCTCCATCAGAACCAGAATCAGGAAGGAAAACTCTTATGTTTATATATGGAAATCACTATGCCCCTAACCACTGATAATAGCTGAGAGGTTCAGGTTCCACAGAAGAAACAAGAAGAGGCAAATCGGTGTCAAAGTTTGTAGCTGTTCTCAGTTATCTGAACATTGGCATTTTGGACAAGCATTGAATGACACCAAACAAGATAGACTGGTGTGTGGTCTATGCAGCAATGGCTACTCACTGAAGCTAACCTGACTTTTGAAAAGGCCATGGAAATAAGCACATCAATGGAAATGGCTATCCCGGAAGTGCCTTAACCCAAGTGCATAAGTTATCTACTGAATACAAGAACAAAGCAGGTGTAAAAGCATGCTAGAGTTGTGGAAAGTCTGGTCATCAAGCAGCTGGTGTAAGGACTGCAGAAAGTGTGGTAAGAAAGGCCACATTGAACGAGCCTGCAAAAACAAGATGCAGTACCACTGACAGCCCAGTGAAATGAAGAAAAGTGGTGCTCACAAAAAGAAGCATGTGAACAATATACAGCACGAACAGGAGAAAGAGAGTGAGGATTTGGATGAGGATGCCGTTCATGTGCTGCAGACAGAGATGATGGATACGGGGTAACACCTTCGTTGGAGAACAGAATGTGAGGATGCAAATGGACATTGGTCCATGTGTATCAATGGTTTCAAAAGTTGTTTACAAAGAAAACTTCAACACCGTTCTGTTGCTGAAATGAATGACCTGGTCAGCCTGTTCCAGTGTTAGGAAGGCAGGGCGCCAGTACTTCCTTTAACTCAGGGGTGTCCAAAGTCGGTCCTCGAGGGCCGCTGTCCTGCAGGTTTTCAATGTTTCCTGCTTCAACACACCTGACTCAAATGAAGTAGATCCAACAGCCTATTACACTTTGCACAATGACTCATCAATTTGAGTCAGGTGGTTTTGGAGCAGGGACACATCAAAAACCAGCAGGATTGTTGCCCTTGAGAACCGGAGCTGGGCATTCCTGCTTTAACTAATCCCCGTCTTTAAAAGGCTTCTTGTGTTTAAAATGACGCTTCAGTCGCAGCCTTGTTCAACCTTCAGCTCTGACTTCAGCTCTTGGCTTTTCTTGGCTAGGAACCACCAGTAAACCTGCAGTCTGAGTGGAGTCGATGAAGAGAAGATAAAACTGGAGAAATATGGCCTCTGGTCCTCATCAGAGCCCTCGCTGCAGCCTATTGGATCAGATAGAGAACTGGATGATGACATGTTGTAGATGTAGATTAAAATGGCAAAACCACCTATAGCCACCTATGGTCATACAATCGGAGGGGTAAAACGACAGCATACGTCCAGAATATGACTGTAAACCTGTCCGTTCTACATGATCAGCCTGATTCTTCTACTTTAACAGTTTTTGTCTGACTCTGTGACTCTGAAGGACCGGACTGATGGCCACGTTAAGGTTTAAATTTGGTCCAGTAAGATGGCAGAAACCAGAGCCCCCGTGCAGCGGAGTGTTTACATGGTGTCAGAAAATTAATGAAAATGTCTGTCTGTGGAGCGTCTCATGATGATTGATGGTTCAGGTGCACGATGACTATAAAGACCATGCTGGAGGAGGTGAAACCCTGAGGACAGGACTATATGAAAACCAGTGTCTGATAACGAAGGTTGAAACCCCGTCACAGAACACCTCCACAACCTCCTCGTCCAATCAGAAGCCGAACATACGTGTCAGAAGATGCTGGATGAGTGATGCTAAGGCCAGTATTAGGTTTTGCATGTAAATTTGTCAGGCTAGTTTTTGATGTGGAAGCTGTAGTTTTGAACCATCATCCAGACTAACGTTCGCAGGTCTTTTAAAGGTTTCATATGATGACTGATGGGAAGTTTCCGGCTTGTAAGCTGTTTCTGGGACATTCACACCTGGCTGAGGTTACACTGGTCTGAGGATTGGTTGGTTCATGTGTCAGTTGTTTGACTTCCTGTCCAGTGTGTGAATGTATGTGCAGAGTCATGCTATGAGTGTTCGGGTATGTTCCCTTTACGCACTCTTCATCTGAAATGTCCCACATCCTCCTCCTGGCATGCCTGGTAGGCAAGGCATCCTCTAGATCAATGGTTCCCAGCCTTTTTCTGCAGGAGCCTTTTTGCATCGACAACTGTATCATCAAGCCCCCCATCCCACCACCACTACTACGTAGGGCTGGACAATAATTCAATATGAATATATATCGCAGTATACTTTTATTCAATAACAGTGATATGAGTTTTGAACACATTTCCGATATTTCGATATACATAAAGTATATGATTACAGCGTTTGATGCAAGCCGAACAGAAAGAGCCGCAACACATTGGCTACGTAATAGTGTTAATTTCGTCAGACGAGACGAGACGAAATATATTAGTCTACTAAGCATTTTTCAATGATTAAGACGAGACGATGACGAGACCAAGTCATGGTTCTGGAACTCTGACAAAAAAATATAGAGCCACAAAATATCGTCAACGAAAAAAGACGAGACTAAACTTTGGGTAATTGGACGAAAACGAAAATAGAAAAATATTTTTTGTAATCGTCCGTGAAACAGACATCGGGAAGACTTTGAGTCTGTGTCTGTCTCCCTTTGTCACACAGATACTTTTTCTCACAATGTAAACAAGCCGGAAAGCCAACTACACTGCGAGATGTCACATGTCCTTTCATGTCCTATTGCAACCCTGTGTGCATAGCTAACTTCCTGTCTAGTCAGTGCGACCCTGCCGCAGCTAAGCACCCGTTTCGCTCCGCTGTCTCTGTGTGTTTTCAGCCTACTAATACAGCGACCGCGAACATGCTTGGGAGAAAGAGGAGACTGGATGTATGGACACATTTCAAGTACAATTCAGTTGAAAGAAAAAGTGAATGTATAATTCTGCGAGATGGAAAGACGTGTGGTGCGAGGATTGCAGGGAAAAACACCACAAATCTGAAGAGGCATATCAAGATTAATCACCCCGATATCAAGGTATGTCTTCAGTTCTAATCATGATATGAAAATAAAGATGGCTTACAGTACACAGTAGGCTACACAACTAACAATTGTTGTGTTTCATTTGCGTTAAAATGCTGTTAATCTTTGAAATGTTTGGACGCTATTAGCTAGCCCATTGATTTGAACGAACAGTCATATAGAGCAGACGTTAGCAGAAAAAAAAATTAGGCGCTCCAAAAGTACCGCCAATTCAAGTCTCTTTCCACGGAGAAAGACAATGATCATAGATGGACAATTATCTTGAAACCTTTTGCAATCTGAGTTACAACGCATTGGATATATAAATCTGAAGCATGTTAAAAGCAATCTGAGGTAGTGCTAGCAGGTGCACCAGCATGGGCGGGCTAAACAGTAAATGAAACCGTTCGCATGTTATTGCCTGTGTTGATTAAAGCATCTCTTTTCCCAAAACTCATTATTGTTTAAGAAAATGCCAACAATTTAAAATACTAAATCCCGAGGGAGAACGAAAATGTTCATGGCACACATCGGTTTACAGCTATGGCAAGTTCAACGTTTCATGTATTGTTGAAAACATTAAATAATACACGTGTAAAAACAACGACTGTTGGGGAAGATGAGTGATGAGTGATTTTTGTAATTTACACTCATGCAATCTGTGAATACCATACAATACCTCAGGCATTTTTGGGAAGTTTAGTCTAACAACAACCACTTAGTTTTATTAGTTCGCAAATCCACATTATTAAAGAGTAAATATAAACATTTTTGTGTGCAATCTGCATGCGTGTGAATGGGTTTATATGCCAGAGTGGGAGGGATGGTGGATTTACATTCATCTTGTTTTTATTTTTTGAAGCACATACATTTTATGAGAAGCAATATATATGCATAGGTATGATTACATCCAGTAAAATTAGGTATTTGTCTCTTGTCAGAAATGCTGTTTTACAGTAACATTAACATTATTAACACCACAGCAAAATATGATTAGTTGGTTTAGTAGGCTTGTGTTATTGATTCTAGATCAAAATTGATTTTTTTAAAAACTGTTCTTTCAGATATATGGCCAGACATTGTTTAATAATAAACATTTCCGTTTCCACATATTTGAATTGTAGATTCCTGATGTGGCTCAGACAGAGATACCAGTACCACAGAAGGAGGAAACAACATCCATCTCTGGAGCATTCCTTTGCCACACCAAATACAGACCAGACTCTCAGGAACAGCGCAGTAAAGAAGGGGCAATTGCACAGTGGTTGGCTAGGACAGCCATTCCTGTGCGAACAGTAGAGCATGAGGAGTTCATCGTAATGATGGAGAAAATTGACAAACGACTCACTGTTCCAAAGAAAACCAAAATGACAAACCTCATTGATGACATGTACCTTTCTGGGAAGGTGAAATTCAAACAGAGACTGGCAATGGCCCGAAAGGTCACCATTGGCTTGGACATATGGACAAAGAAAGGCCTTACTGCGTCTTTTCTTGCCATCAGCGCTTGTTATTTCAACACTGATGACAACAAGCCAGAACACATACTGTTGAACTTAAAGCAACTGACACACCCACACACTGCCCAAGTGATCTCAGGCCTGGTTGATGAGTCTCTCCAAGAGTGGGGGATTCACAAAGACAAAATTCTCACAATTATCACTGACAACGGGAGTAACATGGTGGCTGCTTTCCCTTATGAACACGAAGAGGAAGCTAGTAGTACTGAGGATGATGACTGTGGTGAAACTGATGACGAGGAGGCAGGGTCCGGAGAAAGGTAAATCTATAATGACTCAACATTTTTATATAATGGAGATTCTTGCATTATTTCATGACCTCATTAAATTCTACAGTGGAGTTATTTATTTTTTGTTATATATTAGGTATGAGCCCTTGGGGAGGACTCCATGTGTGGTACATACCCTTCAGCTTGTGGTGAATTTGATTCAAAAGGACAACTCCATCAAACGGCTGCTGGACAAAATCAGACATCTGGTAAGACAGTTCCGTAAGTCATCTGTTGCCACAGAACAGTTACTGCAGCAGTGTGGGCTCAGTCTGATCAAAGACTGTCCAACCAGATGGTCAAGCTCTTATTTGATGTTGTCTCGTCTACTTGAAGTGAAAGAAAGTCTCACATTGGTGGCCAACACTATGGGCTGGGACTGCCTACTGCCCAGTGAGTGGCAGAAGGTGGTCATCCTCAGAGACTTGCTATTGCCATTTGCAGAACATACGAAGGTGCTTGAAAGTGACACTAGTTGCCTGTCCCTTGTTGTACCTGCTTTGATGGACTTAAAGAGTCACCTCTCTGAGTTCTCTCAAACTCATGCCAGGAGCTACAGAGACCTGGCCTCACTGGCACAGAAAATGAGTGACAACCTGCTTGAACGTTTCACGCATTTCCTTGATGTTGATGCAGAAAGATTTTCTCCTCTAGCTGCTGCTGCATGCTTTCTTGATTCCAATGTAGCAGAAGTCCTCATTGAAAATGAAGAAGAAAGCATTCAGAATCTTCTGAAAGAAGGTGAACAGTACATAGTCCGCAGTGTGCCACAGCAAGAAGAGTTAGCCGATGAAGAGGATAACAGAAATGCAGAAGCTGAGGGAACACCTGCAAAGCAACCACGATTCAAGTTTTTCAGCAGCAATCATTCATCAAGACCAAAGATCTTCAAAACCACAGTGAAGCAAGAGCTGAAGAAATACAAAGAGTTGTTGTCAGATTTTAATTCTGAGGTGTCTGGGATTCAGTTCTGGCTTTCTCAGAGTGACACAATATTCCCAAACATGAAACCTCTGGCATTAGATATTCTGTCAATGCCAGCTTCCCAAGCCTTTGCTGAAAGAGTATTCAGTCTGACCGGAGACCTCTCAAGTGGGCGGCGTAACAGAGCAAGGGTTACCCTCGAAAGAAGTGCTTTTCTTAAGCTCAACAAAGCATAATGACCAGTAGATATCACATTCATTGTGAGCCTTTTATTGTTTTTCTTATAAACTGCAACAGACAGAAATATTATGTTATTGTCTTCATCAGTTTTATTAATGCTTTAAAAAAGCCATGTTTTCTGGCATAATAAAAAGGGAATTGTTTATCCTTGCTTTTGAACAATTAAGTTTTTTTCCTGCTTCTTAGCATTTTCAGTTATGTGTGCATACTGAAAAATTTCTACCTCATACGTATTGTTTTATTGTTTAGGTAATAACTATTATTTGATTAATCGGATCTGATAAAAAATCTGTATGCAATGTGATTCTGTTGTTTTGAAAAAGAACAAACAGCTAACTGGTAATTTATTTTGTCCAGATCTCATTTGTTTAGTCCAGAGCTCATTTAAGTCATCTAAAGATGTCATGTGTTAAGTCCAGAGCTCATTTAAGTCATCTAAAGATGTCATGTGTTCAGTCCAGAGCTCAGCTCATTTAAGTCAGCTAAAGATGTAATTTGTTCAGTCCAGAGCTCATTTAAGTCATCTAAAGATGTCATGTGTTCAGTCCAGAGCTCAGCTCATTTAAGTCAGCTAAAGATGTAATTTGTTCAGTCCAGAGCTCATTTAAGTCATCTAAAGATGTCATGTGTTAGGTCAAGATCTTATTGGTCTGCATAGGTTTGAGAGAATGTTTCAAGCGCCAGATTTCTGTAAGGTGTTAAAAATAAAATGGTAACCTTTCAGTATATTGGTGTATTTCTTAAACCATCATCAGAGTTGTGTGTGTGGTGGATTGGCAGAGCTTAATCCCCCCCTTCAACCCCAGAGGAAAAAAATGATGACTAAGAATAAAAGACTAAAACTACACTAAGACTAAAACTAGACTAAGACTAGACTAAAATACAAGTGGTTGTTGTTAGACTAAAATAAGACTAAAATGCCAGCACTTTTCGTCAACAAAAACATGACTAAAAAGAATGGTGTATGGCTGACTAAATTTGACAAAAATATTTTTTTTGTTTTTGTGACAAGACTAAGACTAAGACTAAATTAGAAAATGGCTGACAAAATTAACACTACTACGTAAGAGATAACGTACACCACAGACACGGAGCCGACCAATGAGCCCGACAAGCCCAGCATCAGCTGGCTGTGCTCAGTGCGAGGTAGAAGGCTAGGCTAGGCTAGGCTAGGCTAGGCTAGGCTAGGCTAGGCTAAGCTCCAACGCTGCTAGTTTTAGCTACAAAATGAGTGCCGCAATGCAAACATGACTGAACAAACTTCTTCAAGTGAAGAGAACGCAGGCGAAATAGTTGATAAGAGAACAAAGAATAACTTGGTACAGAAATGGTTTGGCTCAGTGTCGCCAACTTAGCGACTTTGTCCCGTTTGTTTTCACTCCATTTTTTTTATTTTAAGCGAATAGCTACTTTTTCTGGTATTATTGGAGACTTTTGGCGACTGTAACGTAGTTTTACTTTTCTCAAAGAGGATCCGGTGTTACGCAGACTTGTCCTCACGCAGGAGCTGCTGCATCAGAGCGGGAGATCAGCTGTTTCATCACCAGGCTGGAAATGAAACGTACGAAGCTGCTGCTGGAGGATCCCGCGCTGGCTTACCACCACATATTAATGTCTATTAATGAAGTGTGTACAAAAATATTTAAAAAGTTAAAAAGTGTTGACATGTTCCAGACTAATTAAAATATCATTTTAAATTAAAATATAATAATAATAATAATAATAATAATAATAATAATAATAATAATAATAATAATAATAAACAAATTACACTTAATGAAATTAAACTAAAAAACAAAGAAAATATTGACTGAAGAATTTAGTTTTATTATGTTTGCTGATGAGGCAACAGTGCATCTGAAGCATTTCCACTCAGAATATGCTGAGTCAGAAGATGACGCATCAGTTGTTGCTCACTCTTTTTTCTGTTTATTGTAACAGTGTTGAGTACTTTTATTTTTACGCCTAATTGAAGCACCGTTGTTAAAATCTATAAGAATAACATAATAAACCTGTGTTGTAGTTTAAAGTTAAAGATATTAATATTGAGAAAGGTAAACGTTTTATTTGACCTTTGATGGAGATTTTAAATTTCTTTGAAGGCTAATTTAGCCTTGCTAAATAAGAATTAAAGGTGGACATTAATTTATTGTACCGTTTTGATTTCTAAAATGTTATACTGGAGGAGTTTCATAGACTTGGCCAAAAATGTTTTAGGTTTACAGCATCTGTTGTGGCATTTTTGGCAGTTTTTATGAGGCTTTTATGTTGATTATATCAATATCGGAATTATATTGTATAGACCGAAATTAAGAAATATTTTGTGATAAAAGTTTTGGCCATATCGTCCAGCCCTACTACTACATGCACCCAAACACCACGAAGTGGGGACCTTCCTGCTTTGAGGTTGCGATTTGAACCACCACACCGCTGTGCAGCCCTTACTTTTTTTTTTTTTTTTTTTTTTTACCACTGAGTAACTAACCGGTTTGTCTTCATGTTCTACCGGGGGTGTTTTTCACATCATTCTGTCAGATACTAATGTTTTGAGCCCACCTGTGGTCTCTCTTTATTACCCACCACTACACTGCTCGAGACCAGGACAAGATATGTTGTAAAATCTTGTATTTTATTATTTTATTTGTTCTTATTTTATTTTATGTTTTCAAGCACAGAATTTGCATCTCCCAGTTACAAGTGAGGATTATCATGATGAACACTAATAATAATAATTCTTATTATTGTCATTATTACTATTATAATAGCTTTAAACTGAAACAACATTGCTTCTAGTTGACCTGACAGTTGTTAAGTTATCCTGTAGTCAATTCTAGTATGTTTGTTGACTCTTTTATCATATACATATATATATATATATATATATATATATATATATATATATATACAGTGTGTGCAGAATTATAAGGCAAATGAGTATTTTGATCACATCATCCTCTTTATGCATGTTGTTCTACTCCAACCGGTACAGGCTTGAAAGCCTACTACCAATTAAGCATATCAGGTGATGTGCATCTCTGTAATGAGAAGGGGTGTGGCCTAATGACATCAACACCCTATATCAGGTGTGCATAATTATTAGGCAACTTCCATTCCTTTGGCAAAATGGGTCAGAAGAGAGATTTGATGGACTCTGAAAAGTCAAAAATAGTGAGATGTCTTGCAGAGGGATGCAGCACTCTTAAAATTGCCAATTTTTTGAGGCGTGATCATCGAACAATCAAGCGTTTCATTCAAAATAGTCAACAGGGTCGCAAGAAGCGTGTTGAAAAAACAAGGCGCAGAATAACTGTCCATGAACTGAAGAAAATCAAGCGTGAAGCTGCCAAGATGCCACTGGCCACCAGTTTTGCCATATTTCAGAGCTGCAACATCACTGGAGTGCCAAGAAGCACAAGGTGTGCAATACTCAGGGACATGGCCAAGGTAAGGAAGGCTGAAAAACGACCACCACTGAACAAGACCCACAAGATAAAACGTCAAGACTGGGCCAAGAAAAATCATAAGACTGATTTTTCTAAGGTTTTATGGACTGATGAAATGAGAGTGAGTCTTGATGGGCCAGATGGATGGGCCCGTGGCTGGATCAGTACAGGGCAGAGAGCTCCACTCCGACTCAGACGCCAGCAAGGTGGAGGTGGGATACTGGTATGGGCTGGTATCATCAAAGATGAGCTTGTGGGACCTTTTCGGGTTGAGGATGGAGTCAAGCTCAACTCCCAGTCCTACTGCCAGTTTCTGGAAGACGCCTTCTTCAAGCAGTGGTACAGGAAGAAGTCAGCATCGTTCAAGAAAAACATGATTTTCATGCAGGACAATGCTCCATCACACGCATCCAAGTACTCCACTGCGTGGCTGGCCAGAAAAGGTCTAAAAGAAGAAAAAGTAATGACATGGCCTCCTTGTTCACCTGATCTTAACCCCATAGAGAACCCGTGGTCCCTCATCAAATGTGAGATCTACAGGGAGGGAAAACAGTACACCTCTCTGAACAGGGTCTGGGAGGCTGTGGTTGCTGCTGCACGCAATGTTGATCGTGAACAGATCAAGACACTGACAGAATCTATGGATGGCAGGCTTTTGAGTGTCCTCGCAAAGAAAGGTGGTTATATTGGTCACTGATTTGTTTTTGTTTTGTTTTTGAATGCCAGAAATGTATATTTGTAAATTTTGAGTTGTTATATTGGTTTCCCTGGTGAAAATAAATAAGTGAAATGGGTATATATTTGGTTTTTGTTAAGTTGCCTAATAATTATGCACAGTAATAGTCACCTGCACACACAGATATCCTCCTAAGATACTAAAACTAAAAATGCCCCACTCCAACTTCCAAAAATATTCAGCTTTGATATTTATGAGTCTTTTGTGTACATTGCGAACATAGTAGTTGTTCTATAATAAAATGAATCCTCAAAAATACAGCTTGCCTAATAATTCTGCACACACTGTATATATATATATATATATATATATATATATATATATATATATAAATATAAGGTCCCACCAACTGTGACTCCTACATAGCAGTGACCTGTGGAGAGTTTGCAATGACAATGATCGACTGGAGAAGAACCCCTTACAGGCCCCACCTCTCAATGCGTCTGATGTAAACAAGCAGGTTTATACAAAAAGTTCTCTGTCACTTCAATCCCACCTTTTTGTACATTAGTGTTGTGTAATATGACTTGATTTAAAAATGTCCTTTATTGACCCACTTGTTCACATAAATACAAGCCCAGCCAGCGCCAGCAACTACATTCCAAAGTAAATCCAAAAACCATAAGAACATCAACAAAGATAAAACCTTTTCTCCATCTTCCTTCAAGTCACCCAAGTGCACCTACAAACCTCCACATACCCCATCAACCCCAATGCCTCCTTTTACCAACAGCACTTTACCACAAAATGTGCAAGAGTTTCATACTGATGGTTAAACACAGCTTTCCAGCTGATCTGGATGCAGTCGTGCTCGGTGTCTGTTGGTTGCTATGGCGGCATGTAAAATCCACCACTGGGGGTGAGCTGCCCGACCACCAGCATCCTCTTGGAGTCAAACCCAAGCCTCTACCCTCCGTGATGCCTTTACGTCTCTCAGAAGCTGGAAGTGTCTCACCTTCACGCAAAGGTTATGAAGTGCCTTCTTCAAGCTTTCAAACTCACCTGAAACCGCGAGCAAGAGCAACCCATCCTCCTCCTCCCAATCAGAAACACTGCACACACATGTATTGTGTGATATGTAATAATGACCTGGGTCTGAAAGCCATGCGCTTGGACCTGCGTTGCTGCTAGCTGACAGAACTGACAGATGGAATCCTAATTTAAAAGAGATTAGACAGAAACTCGCTGTCTTTGAGAAGCCTTTAAAGTTGGTGAGATGACAGGACATGGTCCCAGCAGACAGTTACATAATTAGTTCAGTTTTTTCTACAAATTTGGTTAAAGATACAAAACAGCAGAGACAAATATCTAGAACCTGTTTCACTCTTATTTATCTCTTTCATGGAGAAGGTTATCAGTCACATATCTACATAACACTGTTAAAGCTAAAAATATTGAATTTCTTCACATCTTCCCTGCCCTTCCCTCTTTATTGCTGCCCTTCAATTTCCAACGTGTCACTGTTGGTGAACACGACATGTTGGAGTCATTTTTTTGACTGTCACCTGGCTTATTAATCTGGCTATTTCTGCTTTACCAATAAGTCTGTTTCACAAAGTAACGCCCACACCACTTCTTCCATCTGTCGCACTGGAGTCAGTTTCTCTGAAGAAACTTTTACTTTTCTCAAGTAAGTTTGATGTTATGAAGGGTTTTTCACTTAAACTGACTGATGCAGGTGAAAGGAGAAAGAGGAGGAAGAGGGGACACAAAGGAGAAGCAAGTTCAGTTTCATTTATCTTTACATTAAAGGTCCCATATTATGCAAAATTCACTTTTTAATGGTTTTGGAACAGTCATACTGGTCCCCCCGCATGTGTAGGAGACCCGTAAGTGTGAAACTCTTTCAGGCGCTCTCTCTCCCCCCTGCTCCACCTCTAGGGAAGTAAGCGCTGAAATGAGCTTGTTTGAAAGCGTGTACGTTATGACGTCATAAGGGACAATAACCACTCCCCACAGAGCGATGGACCCGTCTACCGGCTCTCAAAGCCCGCCCTCTAAAAATCACCTAGCGCCCAGTGTTTATCCTTTTCGGCAACCCTCGTTAGCGGACATGGCTAAGCGACAGAAGCACTGTTCTGTTTGTGGCTGCATAAATGAACACGAAAACGTTTTTTTACTTCCATCCACTGAACCCACGAGGACTGAGTGGATTAATTTTATTTTTGGAGGAAATGTACCCGGAAAACTTCCAAAGGTTTTGCATGTCTGTGGCCAGCATTTCAAAGAGGACTGTTTCCACAACATGGGGGCATGGAAAGCAGGCTTCGCCAACCGTTTGAAGCTGAAGCCAGGTTCAATACCAACTGTCCGTGACACAGCTGGAGAGGTAAGAGCTGGCAGTTATTTTATCGTTTCGGCCTTATTAGTCTGATAGCTTGAAAATATATTAGCACTGTTGTAAATGTAGCCAAGTCACTGTTTCTACTGTTTGTATCCGGTGCCATTGTGCATCAGATTGATGAGCGTAGCTAGCTGTGTTCTCCGTGCGTCGCGGTTTGGGTCGGGATATTACTATTGATTTCAGTTACCATGTAAACAGGGGTAACTGTCTGCTCATTCATGTCAACAGGTTATTCCTAATCTTTCTGCAACCTAGAATATTGACCATAACCTGAATTTTCATGGCATGTAAACATAGTATTGTTTACATTGTGAACACCTAAATTACAGTTCATGGATGTTTTTCAGATTACAGTATCTAACATTCTGTGTGTTGTGTACATACAATATGTAAATTATTTTACTTTAGTGCATTTGCTGTCAAAATGTTAGTGGTCTGCAGATGTTATAGATAATAATTTGAAAAGACATTATTGTAAACTAAGTTTTCTGTAAGCAGGCCAGCACATCCACTTCATCCTCTCAGATACATGCATTAGTGGATGTTGGATGCCAGACTGACCCACTGGACAGGCGTACTGTAGGCACACAACTATCCTTTAGGACTCTAAAGGC
Source organism: Melanotaenia boesemani (assembly GCF_017639745.1). NCBI lineage: Eukaryota > Metazoa > Chordata > Actinopteri > Atheriniformes > Melanotaeniidae > Melanotaenia > Melanotaenia boesemani. The sequence goes on from NC_055699.1 coordinate 32,642,372, forward strand.
CCACTACAGAAGTATCGGTATGTACTAGCCACCACTTGTACAATTAATTATGATAAATTGACTAGTCATTCACTTATATTTATGCTTATTACTTACATTTTCAGCTTTCCTTGTGTAATTTCTGAGCATTTTATTCATTACAAATGATATTTGGTTACAGGTGTACAGGCTACTGTGTCCTGCATAGATTTTGGTGTTGGGACCTCCACTGCAGACCCCATCTTTTTTTCATCCACACCTGTGAGGAGACCTTCAAAAAGACCTCGTTTTGCCCTTGAGGAAGAGCTGGAGCGGGATGACAATCCATTTGAGGGGAGCTCTTCAATGGCAGCCTCAAAGGGGCTAGATTCCACTTACGAGCCTGGTGATTCTGCCACATTAACAGAGCCTCCAGATTTGTTGTAAGTCTCTATACATCAAAATCATACACTAACTGAAACGAGTGTTGTACTTTTAATTACAGTACTGATGGGACACAAACTCTTTCATTGCTCAGAACATGTCTTCTATTTTTTCCCACATAGGGAAGAAAGCCAGATGCCTGTCCAAAACATAAAAAAATACATAGTATATGAGAGCTGTATCATGGAGCTGTTTGCAGTGTGTCCTGTCTGCACGCGTGCATGTGAGGTCAGGACACGAAAACTGGGAACATTCCTGTCTGTGGAGCAGCGTTGCCCCCATTGCGACTTCTATAGACAATGGAAAAGCCAGCCTCTACTTGGAAGCACACCAGCTGGGAACCTCCACCTTTCTGCAGCAGTGTACCTGAGTGGTGCATCTTTTCCAAAAATCGCAAGGGTAAAAGATTTTTAACTGTCTATTCTTGGATTGTGAATATGTTGTTGACTATAAAACTAATTCAGATAACATTACATGCATTATGTCAAGACAGACTTTTTGTGTTCTTTTTTTTTAACAATAGGTCTTCACGGCAATGCAGCTGCAGTCATATCAATATGACACTTTTCGCCGACATGCCAGAGCCGTCATTGAACCTGCAGTCATTCACCACTGGAAAACATCACAGGATGCGATGCTGGAGCGGCTCAGTCAGGAGAGCAAAGTAATACTTGGTGGTGACATGAGGGCTGACTCTCCGGGTATTTATGATTTAAAATTAAGCAGGAGGTGATGGATTGCTACTGAGTGTAGAAAAATTTGCTTCTGGTGCTTAGCTGACATAAAGAACATACTGACATGAAGTAACATGAAGATTCGTACCCATGTTTAACAGGGCATTCTGCAAAGTTTGGGAGTTACACTGTGATGGACCTAAGTACAAACACAGCTGTGGACATCCAGTTGGTTCAGGTGAATGTTTCAAATTACAATTCTAATAAGATTTGTCAATGTTATTTCAAAATGAATGCTAATTATATATTTTCTAATATGTTTTTCTTTGCCTGTATGTGTGTCTGTCTGATTTTGTGGTTGGGCAACAGAGCAATGAAGTTGGTGGTAGTTACCACATGGAGAAAGAGGGCCTGGTGAGGAGTCTGGCATTGCTGGAAGCACGTGGTGTGACTCTTGATTGCATAGTCACAGACCGTCATCCACAAATTCAGAAGTTTCTCAGGGACAGAAACATCACCCAATACTACGATGTCTGGCACATGGCAAAAGGTAAATCTCCTTATCCTCTTTTTTTATCCATATCCTCATAGTAGCTGTCACTAAAAGTGCTTTATAAACAAAGTACTTATATGTATGAATTCAAAATGTATGCAAAAAAACCTAAGATTATTTGTGTACAAACCAAAACATTGTAGAGGTATAAGTCTTTAGTATTGGATACTTTGCAGTTGATTATCATATGGTGTACTTGACTTAGGACACAGGGATGTTTTTACTATAACTTTTCTATCTTACATGGATTTTAGGAATTTCAAAAAAACTGGAGAAAATCAGTAAGCAGAAAGGGTGTGAGAAACTTCAGAAGTGGTTGAAAAGCATAAACAACCACATTTACTGGACTGCGGCTACCTCAACCACTGGGCCTGAGAGAGTGGCAAAGTGGACCTCTATCGTGAACCATGTGCAAAACATACACACACATGAGGATCCTCTTTTCCCCAAATGCCTGCATGACGCCCGGTGTTCTGTCAGTTTAGCATACGCATCAGAGTAGCATACATTACGTTAATGCGCATGCGGGTTAAGGTTAGGGTTAGGGTTAAGGTTAGGGTTAGGGTTAGATGCAGTTATTTTGCACTATGCGTATGCTGATCTGACAATGTATGCTAAACTGACAGAACACCGGCAGACACGGGACAAGAAGAAATGGCTCCAACCAGGTACTTAAGAAACTACAACTTATTACATTAGGCCTCATTTATAAGTCATGGTCAGATAGTAACTTAGAAGCTTTCAAATTCATCATAGATAGTAATAGTGATTTTATTCTCTGTTGTATTTCAAAATATGCTTCTTTTTTTTTTGTTCATAGCAACTTCACCATTCTACAAGTTGGAAAAGTTGCTGACCAACAAAAGAACTCTGAAGGATGTTTCCAAACTGAGCCCTCACCACCAGACATCATCATTGGAGGCTTTCCACAGCGTCATTCTTCGCTTTGCCCCAAAGAATGTTGTTTTTCCATTTATTGGAATGCTTTGCAGGTAAATCAAAATTTGTTCACGGAGTCATGACAGTGGTATCATAAACTTTGCTTCATTATCGACTTACGTGCGTCTGTTTTTTTTTTTTTTCTTTTCTTTTCTTGTACCTCCAGACTCTACCTGGCTGCGATGTACTACAATGAAAACGCAGACCGACCACAGGCCACAACCAAGGAAGGCGATCCTCTCTTCAAGGTTCACTTTCCAAAGGCTTTGAAAGGAGAATGCAGAGTAAAACCACATAAGACAGAGCCAACATTCAGTAAGTCTTACAATTCTTTTTATTATCTGTCAGAAAATATTTTGAACTTGATGTTATAATTATGGCTGTCATGTCTTTTTATAAATAATGAAAATCAAAGCACAATAAAAATAACTTTTGAAAAATAAATAAATAAAAAAACTTGAACAGGATATAACAGGATGTATTTAGCACAGTTTTAGTGTTTTCCAAAAAAGAAATTTTTCAATTACAATAAAAATAAATATCATCTTTTTGCTTGTGTTTTGTGAAACAGGGTATGTTGCTGACATGATGGACCTCATATTTGAAAAAGTCCTTGTGGACACGACACCGTACACAGATGCACTCTTGTCCATCCATGTACCGGAGGACCTCACAGCCCAGTATGAGCGGCCTGAGAAGGAGGAGGTCATTGCCAGCTATGTGTCCCGATTTAATCGAGGGCCAGTTTAAATCCCACATAGTGGCCTTCTGCATCAGGGAATTCCCTGTGGATTCGCAGTACCACACAAGCTGGAATCACAACACGAATTCTTTGTCCCAGGAAGCCCCAGCACCAGCTCACAAAGCTGCGATATGCCAAATACCTGAAACGACTAAAAACAATGGACAAATTATTTATCATTTCAGAGATTTGTTTAAAATCACTTTCATTATGCTGATTGCTTTCTACATTTCCCCCGAGTTCCTGTGAGCTTTATGCACAGCTCCAGTACTTCCTGATATTCAGTAAACTCCTTTATGTCCTGTCTCTTTTTACTGGATGAACTGATAAATCCTGGTGAGTCTGACTATTTACTGAAGTCAGACTCACCAGGATTAATAAGTTCATCCAGTAATGAGAGACCAGATATGTAGGAGTCTGCTGAATATCAGGAAGGACTGGAGCTATGCATAAAGCCTTTTGTGACATTTATTTGTGTTTTTCTGTTTATTTATTTGTTTGGTTTTTGATGTGCTGGTGGGGGATATTAATAAATAATTTGAAGTGTGTCATGACTCAGATCATTAGCAATTTTTGAATGTTACTCTTTCATGTATTTGTTTCACATTTATGTCTAATGAAGCAAATAAATGAGGATTTCACAGCATTTAGAGTTTTTATTCAGGCTAATACATTTTGTGAAGTAAATCATACCGGTGTATGCCTCTGAGCTGCAAACGACCATAGTCAGCTCTATATATTTGGCTGGCATTCTGCAGGGAGTATATGTTTAGGCAGACCGGCTCAAACCCTGGATGGTCTACCATACATGTAAGGTCTCCATCAACCTCCTGTAGCCGCCTGGTGACCTACAGAAAATAGTGATATTGTAATTTGTAAGTCGAACTATTAGCATAACTACACGAGTTAGCTCTCATATTAGTATTGGCGTTCATACCTGTGGGATCTCCAAGCAACAAACACATTCAGCTTCTGTTGGCATGGTTTCACAGTTTCCACAGGTGCACCTATCCACAATATATTGAAAAACTTTCAGAAAGTGACACAGTATGTGTTTGTGACAGTAAAAAGCTGCCGTTAGCTACATTGTACCAAATATGAAAAAAACTTGACAACATATTTAGAGACAATATTTACAACTAACCATGCAGAAACTCCCTGCTGCAGCCGCAGAGTTTGACCCTCCTCGGATATCTCTCCTTCTGGGTCCGACTCTGGCTCAAACTGGTAAGGGAGAACGACAGCGTCTCTACCAGTTGCCATAACGCTGCTGTTCACGAGAGCGGCATGAACGGGCATCATCCATGAACATAGTTACAAAAGAGGGGGAAAAAATTCAAGACAGGGACTAATGGAATGGCTGAAATTTTACTGGCTGGACGAGTTAAAGTCACACTAACCTTTCACTAACGTCCTGTTAGTCTTCTTGCTCGAACTTCTTCAGGAATGGGTTCCGGTGTTCCGGCGTTTGTTTATCCTTCACTACGCTGTAATCAGCGTCTAGTAACCGCTAAGGCCTAACCTGTCAATCACCTCATGACGGGCGATGCGATGGGCGGAGCCAACAGCTGAGCTGCTCCACCAGGGTTCCGCCCACCATAAACGGCACATTTCTGAAGCTGCTAAAAAGAGGGAGGTGAAGAGAAGCCGCTGCACTCAAACTGAGGGTCAATTTGTCCATACCATGGCGGAAATATTTCATTTAGATATTAATGAATGGTCTCAGATTGGGAATAAAGTGTATAATATGGGACCTTTAAGGTGGAAGCAGATGTGGACATTTAGGACAATCTAACTAAGCACTGAACCTTGTGTAACTTTGAAGGTGGGGGGTTGAATTAGGAGGGGAGCTCGGCTCACCTGAAAACACTCACCTCATAAACTAAGGAGAAGCTGTCAATATAGTCCACTTTCAGCTTATATTTAATTTTATTTTCCCTCATGTTCCTGGTGCTTCCTAAACATTCATTCTTTCATTTAGTTGTGTGTTTATATATTTAACAGATGACAGTCATTAACACAATGACACAATGTTTGTTTACATCAGGAATCTCCAACTGAATGAACATGATACATGACAGTTACATGACACCATCCCTACGTGTCCTGTTACATGATAGTTACCCGAGAGGTAACTAAGTTATTTAAGTCATATTTAACTTATAGATTTCAGTCTTCCTCACACATCAGAGTAACTCATGGAGTTCCTCAGGGTTCTGTACTTGGACCAATACTCTTCACATTCTACATGCTTCCCTGAGGTACTATCATTATACAACATGGTATAAACTCTCATTGCTATGTGGACAATATTCAGATTTATTTCTCCATGAAGCCTGCTGAAACCTATCAGTTTGTCAGATTACAGAGATGTCTTAAATACAAAGACATGGATGTCTGAATTTTCTCCTTCTAAATTCAGACAAGACTTACGTCTTTGGACCTGAAAACTCAGGACAAAATTGTTAGCTAAGTAAGATATGTAATTAATCTGGATGGCATTAATTTGGCTTCCAGCACTACAGTGAGGATTCTTGGAGTTTTTGTTGACCAGAATTTGTCCTTTGGCTCACATTTAAAACAGGTTTCTAGAACTGCCTTCTTCCACCTACGTAATGCTGTAGGTGACGTAGTTCCTGGGAGACGGCAGATTCAAACTAGGCGCGCCCAAACATTTATAATTTCATTCAATTGTATTTTCTGCCAGCCTAATCAAAATATTCTTTAAAGTAGGAAAACAGTGTCTTTAAAAGGTACACTCTGGAACACAGCGGGGAGGATTTGGCCAGCCTGACAGATTTTATAGATCGTTGTTACGACAGAATCGTCATGGGGAAACCAAACAACACGTCCACCCCCTCCACCGCATCTAAGTCCAAGAGACAGCGAAATGAGGATTCACCTGGAGCTATTTCACCAACGGGGAACGACTCAACAGATGTTCTGATCTCTATAGATAAGAAACTCAGTAGTTTTGATGCGCGTTTGAGCCTGGTAGAAATTCTCCACAAGGAGTTCCAGGCGCTACGTGAATCACTAGAATTCAGCCAGAAGCAGGTGGAAACGCTGGCTGTAGAAAATGCTGGTCTCAGAGAGTCGGTAAAATCCCTCACCGAGGGCTTGACCCGTCTCTCGGAGGAAAATAAGAAGATGAAGGAAACGGTGATCGATCTGCAGGCGTGGAGCATGAGAGAGAACCTGGTATTTGCAGGGATTCCAGAGCAGATGGAGGAGGACCCCGAGACCACGGTGAAAAACTTCATCAAAACCCACCTGAAGCTCCCGGAGGAAACGGTGAAAAACATCTCCTTTCACAGAGTCCATCGGCTCGGCGGGAGGAAACCCGGGTCCAGCAGACCAAGACCTATTGTAGCGAAGTTCGTCAGCTTCAAACAGAAGGAGCAGGTGAAGAACCAGGGCCACGAACTGAAGGGAACCAACTTTGGAGTAAACGACCAATATCCCAGAGAGATTCTGGACCGACGGAGAGTCCTGTTTCCCATCAGGAGGAAATTTATCGCTGAAGGCGCTCGCGCTGTCATCGCGGTGGATAAATTATTTATTAATGGACAGCTGTACCGCGACCCGGACATCACTCCGTGGCTCTACTGACTTGGTATGTGCTTTAATTTTCCTGTTTTCTCACTAGATCATGTTATATCCATAAAACTGCCATAAAAGATAATTTAGTTACCAGTAAATCCACTGCCCGTCTCCACTACACTGTTCTCAGCACAGATGCGTTTTTTAAATGACTTTTTTCATTTGGCGCTGTCGCTCTTTTCACTCTTTACACTTCTTCTCTCCGACCCTTTAACGGTTAACGGTAACACTTGTCATTATATTATATACACATCAGCACTTTTCATGATTCACAGGAACACACACAGAGCAGCACAAGCGCACATACATCTCTGTCACAACCAGCTGGCAGATACACATGCACGTGGAGAAGCAGTGGGATGCACGCACACACGCTTCAGTAATATGCATATAGCCTCATTTCTGTGGTTGGTTCATGAACGAACTCACATTTGTCACTTGGAATGTGCGTGGAGCTGGCACAAGGGAAAAGAGGTTAAACATTTTTAATCGTTTGTAAGAAATGAAAGCAGATATAATATTACTCCAAGAGACTCATTTATCAAACTCAACAATAGATCTTCTCTCAACAACCCAGTTTCCACACGTGTATTCAGCTTGTTATAATTCTAGGCAGAGAGGAGTAACAACTCTTATTAATAGAAGGTTAAATTTTGACATAAATAATACAATCATAGATCCAGAAGGCAGATTTATAATAGTTACATTATCTATTAAAAATGTTAAGTTATGTATTGTAAATATATATGGTCCAAATGTAGATGATCCTCCTTCTTTCACTCCCTCTTCGCCTCTATGGTCACTCAGATAACACATTAATTATAGGAGGTGATTTTAACATTATACTGGACAAACAAAGTACCACAGGAGCTCATCGAGTCTGGAAATCCTCAGAAACTGTAAAACATGAAGGATTTTGGTCTCTGTGATGTTTGGCGCTCTCACCATCCCACACTAAGAGAATACACCTTCTTCTCTTCAGTCCACCATTCCTATTCTAGATTAGATTATTTCTTAACTAGCAGCTCGCTGATGAATGACATGTCAGAAATCAGAATCCATCCTATTAGCATTAGTGATCACGCACCAGTATCATTCACTCTGAGAAGTAAGAGCAATAAACCAGCAACTAGAAACTGGAGATTTAATACGTCATTACTTAAAGATCCTGAGTTTATCAGCTACTTTAAAAGAGAATGGTCCTTATATCTAGAAAATAACGACTTGCCAGAAACTTCAGCGTGTGTTCTTTGGGAAGCAGGAAAAGCAGTAATGAGAGGGAAAATAATTTCCTTTTCTTCTCATAAGAAAAAGAAGGAAACTTTGAGAATTTCAGAGTTAGAACTCAGAATTAAATCCTTAGAGGAGCTTACCATGTCTCCCCAGAAGAACACACACTAAATGCTATAAGGAAAGCTAAACTAGAACTTAATGAAATAATAGATAAAAAGACGCAGTTCTTGGTGCAAAGACTTCGCTTGGAGAATTTTGAGCATGGCAACAAATCTGGAAGGTTCCTGGCTAATCAGTTAAAAACAAAGAAGGAGAAAACAACCATCTCCTCTGTCAGAGATCAAGAAGGAAACATCAGCCACGACCCTGACAAGATAAATAACACTTTCAAAGAATTCTATAAAACATTATATACATCACAACTAACTACAACAGATGACAATATTGATAAATTTCTTAGTAACATCAATCTTCCACAATTAAAACATGAAGATAAAATGGTCTTGGATTCCCCCCTTTCAGTCGGCGAACTCCAAGAAGCTCTCCAGCATATGCCCAACAATAAAGCTCCAGGTCCAGATGGTTATCCAGCAGAATTCTACAAAGAATTCTGGACAATGCTGGCACCCACTTTCTACAATATGATATTAGAAATAAGGGAAAAACAAAAAATATCTTCAAATATGAACCTAGCCAATATTACTCTACTATTAAAACCAGGTAAAGACCCGACATTTCCATCCAGTTACCGTCCAGTTTCATTAATAAATGTAGATCTCAAAATAATTAGCAAAGCTTTAGCCAGAAGAATAGAAAAAATAACCCCTCTAATAATACATCCTGACCAAACAGGCTTTATTAAAGGTAGACATTCCTCTACTAACATGCGTAGATTAATTAACATCATAGATTATTCTACTCTACATAACCTGGAATCCACAGTCATTTCTTTAGATGCAGAAAAAGCGTTTGACCGAGTAAACTGGAAATTTTTATTTGCAACGTTAAACAAATTTGGGTTTGGGCCATCTTTCATAGATTGGATAAAGATATTATATAACAACCCAAATGCAAGTGTGAAGACCAATGATCAAACTTCTTCAAGCTTCTGTTTGCAGAGAGGAACCAGGCAGGGCTGCCCGCTTTCTCCATCACTCTTTGCTATTTTTATTGAACCCCTAGCTGCTGCCATAAGACAAAATAAAGAGATTAAAGGAATCCATGCCAAAAATATAGAACACAAGATAAGTCTTTATGCTGATGATGTATTACTTTTCCTCCAGAACTCACCGACATCTCTCCCCCAGACAATCACACTTATTAACACATTCTCATCAATATCTGACTACTCTCTTAACTGGTCTAAGACTATTGTTATGCCCATTAACTGTGACCTACAAAACATACCCAATACTACAATACAGTCTGGAAACATTAGATATCTAGGCATAAACATTTCCCCCAGGTTATCAGAACTAACAAAGCTAAATTATGTCCAGCTACTTAACGCAATAGAGGATGATCTCTCACGGTGGAGGCGCTTACCCATATCACTCATGGGGAGGGTCGCCACAGTTAAAATGATGGTTCTATCTAAAGTAAACTCCTGTTTTCAATGATATCCACTAAACCATCCTCCAGCTGGTTTAAGTCACTGGACTCACATATATCTAAATTTTTATGGAAAAATAAGCCATCACGTATCAGTCTAAAAACTTTACAACAGACTAAAGATAGAGGCGGATTGAAGCTACCCAACTTTAATCATGTTTTCTTAGCTAACAAGCTGCAGTATATCTCCAAATGGCTTAAACCTAGCAGTCTGGATGAATCATGGTTAGATGTAGAGCAAGCATTGTGTGAGGATGTGTTTATCTCTGACCTGCCATTCATCAGCTCAACCATCAAAACACATAAGTGTTTTAAAAGCATCAATATCAGTTCCTCTTTAGCGGCTTGGTGGGATTTTCTAAAAATAACCAAATCCTCACTTTTTCCATGTAAGTTTACACCCCTCTGGAACAACCCTGACATCCTGCAAAACAAAAAGCTTATCAATTTTACTCAATGGAAAAATAAAGGAATAAAACAGTTAGAACATATAATAGAAAATGGAAACTTCTTGTCATTTAATATTCTCACTTCACAATATGGAATCAGTAGCAAAACATTTTAGAATATCACCAGCTTAAATCTATTAAATGTAAAAAATATACCATTAATCAATTAAACTTACAGCTACCTATTAGGGTGGCAGAGTCCATGAATCTCAATGCCCCAAAGCTATTATCAAAAACATATAGACTATTATCTAAACTAGAAGACTCAATCTGTCTTCCAACTTCAAAATGGGAGGGTGACTTATCCAGTAACTTTAATAAAGATAAATGGTCACTAATATGTTTAAACACCTTTAAAATGACTAAGAATTCAAATATGCAACTAATACAATTCAAAATTCTGCATAGAACTCATTATACAGGACAAAGGATGTTCAGGATGGGTCTTTCACAATCAAACATCTGCCCACACTGCAATGAAAGCACACCTGACTGCTACCTCCATGCCTTGTGGTCCTGCACACCTGTCCGCAGGTTCTGGCTTCAGGTATGTGTGGACATGTCAACATGGTTTAAATGTAATATTCCTACAATCCCCGCACTATGTCCACTAGGTGACTTGGGTGACATTAATATGGCAATTAACTCTGCAGTTTAGGAATCTCTTAGTTGACCACATCAGTAGTGAGACAATGTCTGCCTCCTCAAAGAACTTTTTCGCTGAATCATTCATCATTTCCTCTGGTCCCCTGTGCTTAGTTCCATCACTTAGTAAGTAAGTAAGTAAAGTAGGTAAATGTTTATTTATATAGCACCTTTCAAGATAAAATCACAAAGTGCTTAACAACAAGATAAAACACAGAATAACAGTAATACGTTTAAATAGATGTGTTTTTAGCTGCTTTTTAAAAGAGGTCATGGAGTCTACAGATCTCAGGCCTTGAGGAAGGGAGTTCCAGAGGACAGGGGCCACTGCTGCAAAGGCTCTGTCACCCTTAGTTCTCAGCCGTGTTGGTTTAACAACCAGCAGATCTAGATGACTCGACTGGGGGTGGTGGGTGTGGGAGGGTGGGTACTTTCTAGGGTTGGTGGCGGCTCACTGGCTGTGGTCCCTGAGTGGCCCGGTCATGGGGGGCGGCCTCTCCTGGCCTGTCTTGGCCTGGGGGGCCTCCTGGGGAGCGGGGGTGCCTAATGCCACTAGAGGCTCATCATCCAGAGGGAAGTTTGCTTCCCTCTGGACATACATCCCCGGACCCCTCTTACTTCCTGCTCTCTCTGTCTCACACACACACACACACACACTCATAGGGAGTTGGGAATCGTGTAGCCATGCAGGGTGGAACAGAGAAGACCATTCAGTGGTCTCCTTGGATGCACCCCGTGGCGACTCGCCTCTCAGTTTTAATTGCACCAAGACACCAAAACACAAGAAACACAACACACAAATTGTTCTGACTCCTGTCAGTAGTCAGCAAATGTAGGGGACCTCTGGTGGTGACTTGTGTCATCACACCATGCAGAACAGTATTGAACCACAGCACATGCAGGCTGAGTGCTCCACCACAGTCATTTGTCTGATCCTTGGAGTAGATCTGTCAGTGAGTATGACTGCTCCGTGTTTATTTAAGTTAGTTCCAACTTGTGAGCATCATAATAGTCTCTTAAGCTTTGTATTTTCAGTTGTAAAACCGAGCTAATTATGCTAATGCTAATCGGGAGCTAAATGTTAGCATAGGTAGCTGCAGGCCGTGTTGCTTAATGCTGGGCCTCATTTCTGTTATGTGTCCTTGCACATTTGCTTTACTGCGTCTTAAGCCTTATTTCTTTACCTGTGGGTGGATTCTATTGTTACAATGTTTGTGTTCATCTTATCAAATATTGTTGCCTAAAGATTGGTTACCTTGAATTGTCACTAATCTATAAGGAGTAAGAGAAAGGTTGAGCAGGAACTTTGCGCATATTTTAGTTGATGTTAATATACTGTATATTTTGATATTGTGTTGCAGTTTTACAAACTTGGAAGAACTCAGTAAAATCAGCTCAACCTGGAGTCAAGCCTACTGAGTCTTTTGTGTTAGCTATCTGTCTAGCAATACTGGTGACGTATCTGCTAGGACAGAATACAAACAACACCTGGGGGGGCATGGCATGCAGGTGCATGTCGGGCAGGGCCACTTAGGTGCTTGGGGCTCGCTGTCCTCTGGTCCGCCTGTGATGTCCCCCACGGGGCTTGGTGGCTGTGGGTGTGAGTGTGGGGTTATATAGGGTGCAGGTGCGGGCCCTCTGCCTTTGGGGGGGTGGGACGGCCGCCTCTGGGCTCCTGGGGCCCTGGGCCCTTCGCTTGGACTGCCCTGGGTGGCCAGTCCCTGGCGGGGCCGGCGGCTGCTGATCTTGGCCCACTGGGGCCTGTGCCCCGGGACCGTGGGGGGCTCTTGCTGGGGCTCTCCTCTGCTGCCCTTCGGGTGGGGCTGGAGTCGTCTTCATGGTGGGGTGGCTTGGGTTGGTGCTCCGGGTCTGCTGCTGAGGGCCCGGGCCTTTGGCCCTGGTCTGCTTCTGGCCTCCGTGGAGGCGAGGTCGCATTTGCATGATCTCACTCACCACTCTTCATCACTGATCACTCCTTGTTTCTCATGCTCTGCATGCTGACACAGTCACTGAGTTGTCCAGTGGGTTTTAATACTAAGCGATAATTATTAATTTTTTTTTTTTTTTGTATTTTTCCTGTGAGTTAGTATCTGGTCGCTGTTATGTCTTTTTGATTTGGTTATTATTTAAAAACTCTTAATGACTAGTTTTTTTCTGTGTGTGTGTTTCTGTTTTTGTAAAAGTTGTAGGAAATTTTCTGGTGTGTTCATGTACAGGTGTAAGAGCTTGTTGTCTGGTGATGGTGTGGATTGAAGGGTCGTTTCCTTCTGTCTGTGATCTTTTTGTCTCCTTTCTTCTTTCCCTTTTGCTCTTTTTTGCTATTTTCCATCTTTTTCTTTCCCCTCCGGTCAGGTCCAGCAAGATTACATAGATTCCATGATTCAAAGTAAATAAATAAATAAATTAATCCCATTATCAAGAGGAGCCTTACCCATAGGCCTCCCCTTGGCAGAGCAAATTTGTTCAGCACGATACAGCAACCAGATTATCATTTTACTGCTATGATGCTGGACAGGACAAGTTAAAAAAATAAAAAAATAAATATTATATACACATCAGCACTTTTCATGACTCATACAAATGCACACATGGAACAGCACAAGCACACATACATCCCTTTATCATCAATCATAAAACTTTACAAAAAAAGTGCTTTACAAGATTAAAAACACTTGCATAATAAAAATAAAACAAGCCTTTACATACATCAAAGTAGAATTACATAACAATAAAAACACTCATAAAATATTTTACACAGTCACACGTACACATGTATATACACACCAATCAGACCCCCTCGCACACGCACACAAAGATACACATACGCACACACCCATTCTGTACAAACATGTCTTTCCAATTTCTGTTTCTGACCTAAATGTTGGTATAAAATGCCAAAAGTGATAAACATCTGGCCTGATCCCTGTCACAACCAGCTGGCAGATACACCTGCACGTGGAGAAGCAGTGGGATGCACGCACACACGCTTCAGTAATATGCATATAGCCTCATTTCTGTGGTTGGTTCATGAATGAACTCACATTTGTCACTTGGAATGTGTGTGGAGCTGGCACAAGGGAAAAGAGGTTAAACATTTTTAATCATTTGCAAGAAATGAAAGCAGATATAATATTACTCCAAGAGACTCATTTATCAAACTCAACAATAGATCTTCTCTCAACAACCCAGTTTCCACACGTGTATTCAGCTTGTTATAATTCTAGGCAGAGAGGAGTAGCAACTCTTATTAATTGAAGGTTAAATTTTGATATAGATAATACAATCATAGATCCAGAAGGCAGATTTATAATAGTTACATTATCTATTAAAAATGTTAAGTTATGTATTGTAAATATATATGGTCCAAATGTAGATGATCCTCCTTCTTTCACTCCCTCTTCCCCTCACTCTATGGTGGCTTGGAATGGTGTCTGGTGTTGCGTCTGGTGTTATCATGACTCAAAAAAGTAAGACTGAATTCACCGTGGTTACTCTAAAAAACAATAATAAAATAATTTCTGACCTGCAAGACGATGTTCGCTGGCTCTCTGCGGAGTTACAGGAGAAAGAAGGACTTATTTCCAAACTTATGGACGTTGCATGTAGTCAGCACAAGGGCCTGGCGTCGCTCAGTGCTGCCTACTATAACACAGTTGTTTGGGATCAATCCACGGGTCCACGGCCCTCTTTTTGCTTAACTCCAAAGCAGCAGTTGGATGAAGAGGTTATCATCCGCGGGAGTAGGAGGAGCTTGGTCGGGGTTCGGAATCCCGGCTTGGACCCTTTCCAATTGCTACGCGGCCCTTGTCACGGACTCACCGGTTTCCCCAGCTGTTGCTCCAATGGCACAGGTGCTTCCCAACCTGGAGTCCTCCTTGGAGTTCCCGGCTCTGTCGAGAAGTGATCCTGGCTGTCCACGGGTTACGACTGCGGGTGTACCTCGTAGTGTCACTTCGCCAGATCTGGGTGATATACCGCCAAGTCCTGTGCGTAATGCTCCGCCGACATCAGAGTCGCTCCAGTCCACAAAATCCACCAGAGAATCCCAATGCCGCCTTACTAAGTCTTCTGCTCGGGGGAGGTTTCTTAAGGAGGCTGTTCTGAGGCGGTCCAGTGGCCTCCCCGCCCGGACACCTCCAGTGACCGAGCCGCCCGGTCCCATGGCTGTTCTTGCTCCGTCAAATGATCCGCCTCTGCCTGACAACTGCCCGGGCCAACAACAACATGGCAGTCCATCCAGCACCGAGGCACCACCGCACTCTCCCTCCCTGCCGCGTCCACTCTTTGTCCCGTCCACACTTATAGTTGGTGACTCCATCATTAGAAACATTTGCTTTTTTAATGCAGTCACTGACTGTGTTCCTGGAGCCACAGTACCAATATTACTGAAGCAACTCCCATCTCTCCTCAACTCTATCCCGGCCACAATCCATAGGGTAGTTGTCCATGTTGGTATGAATGACACCACACACCAGCAATCCGAAATAACTAAGAAGGATTTCCGTGAACTTTTTTCTCTCCTTCGTTCCCACGGATTATCCTTGTTTGTCTCTGGCCCTATCCCAACTCTTCACCGGGGCAGTGGCAGGTTCATCAGAATCTTGTCACTTAATACATGGCTCCAGTCCACTTGCAGATCTCTTAACATGTGTTTTATTGATAGTTTTAATCTGTTCTGGGGGCGTTCATCTTTATTTCGCTCAAAAGGTCTGCATCCCAACAAGCTTGGTAGCCGTTTGTTAGCGGCTAATCTGCAACACGCCGTGCAGGTTTTCCCACGTGATTGACTTTTTACACCACACACCCCCTCAGCACATGCTTCTTCATTGCCTGAAACCATAACACTCAACCGCCCCTTTAGCGCCCCCTGTATGCCTGACGCACCACAAACGCGTCCCATAATAATTACCAACCACAACACCCTACCTGCACCATTGAGCACTGTATCCCCTGCCAGCGCCCCCTATCAGTACCACCTGGCATCACCACCCACACCTGTGTCTCTCCCCATACAGTCCATAATCACGAACAGAACACAGATACTCAGTAAAAAGTCCCACAGAAACCCTGCTAACCTCACGTCAATACAGACACTCAACAGGCCACCCAACACACACCCGGTTTCTAAGGACACTCATTCTGGTCCCCTGAATATGGCCCTACTGAACGTCAGATCACTTTTAAATAAGTCCTTTCTTATAAATGACCTGATTTTAGACAACAGCATTGACTGTATGTTTTTAACAGAGACATGGCTCAGCACAGATCACCCTAACTGAAGCATCACCACATAACTACATGTTCACACATAAGGCCAGGAAAGGCAGAAAGGGTGGTGGGACAGCCTCTATCCTGTCATCTTCCATTGGTTTTAAAGACATTTCGTTTGAAGAATACTCCTCTTTTGAATATCACACCATTTTTTTAGCAGCCCACCTGTCCTTGGAGTAACAGTATATAGACCTCCTGGAAGGTGCTCATCATTCATAACAGACTTTTCAGAGCTGCTCTCAATCATTCACAACCAGTATGAGAGGATTGTTATTTTAGGTGATTTTAATTTGCACATAGATAATCAGTCAGACTCTTTCCCTCCAGGACTTTTTAAATCTTTTAGACTGTATGAATTTTACCCAGCATGTCAGAGTACTCACGCACAACAAGGGCCACACATTAGACCTTGTTATTACTTATGGACTATCTACCAACATAACATCAGTTGTTGATTTAGGTATTTCTGACCATTTCTGTGTCTTTTTTAAGGTTGAAGGTTTTATGAAACAAGCTATCCCTGAACAGACCATTAGGAAACGCTGTCTTAATGCTGAAGTGGCTGCAAAATTTACTGATCACCTTCACAGCGCCCCAGCTTTTATTTCCCCCTCATCCTGTGATTTTATTGTTGACCATTTTAACAGTAAATTACGTGCTACCCTGGACAAAGTGGCCCCACTAAAACTGAAGAAAGTAACAACAAAACCAGCTCCTCCCTGGAAAACTGAAGATATCAAAAAGTTAAAAAGGAACTGCAGAATAGCAGAGCGGAGGTGGCGAAAAAACAAACTGACAATAAATTATCAAATTCTACATGAACACTTATGTATTTACAACAAAGCTGTTAGAATATCAAGACAGGCCCACTTCTTCAAACTCATAACTGACAATAAAAACAAACCACGTGTTCTCTTCTCCACAATCAACCGCCTAATTAACCCTGTTTTTAACAATCCTGCTGGTACACCCACTGATGCCAGGTGTGAGGAGTTTGCAGCCCACTTCACAGATAAAATAGAGAAAATCAGATCTGACCTGTGTCAACATCATATTGTAGATTTTAAACAGTCTGGGGCTTTGTTTACTTGTGAGGAAACACTGGAGAGTTTTGCCCTGGTTGATGCTGCAATGCTTAGGGATGTTGTTTCACAGTTAAGATCTGCAACTTGTTTTTTAGATCCCATCCCTACTGCCTTTTTTAAAACTGTCTATGGCTCTTGTGAGGAGGATTTACTGAGCATTGTGAATTGCTCTCTCCAGACGGGCGTCTTCCCTTCCTCCCTAAAGACAGCCGTGGTGACCCCTGTTCTGAAGAAGAGCAATTTAGATGCCTCAGTCCTCAACAACTACAGACCAGTATCCAACCTATCGTTTTTAAGCAAAATTTTAGAGAAATCTGTTTTTTATCAGTTAAATTATTTTTTAATCTCACACAATAAATTTGAGAAGTTTCAGTCAGGTTTTAGGACCAATCACAGCACTGAGACGGCACTGGTCAAGGTTGTGAGTGACCTTAGGCTCAATACTGACATGAAAAAACTCTCTGTCTTAGTGTGGCTTGACCTCAGCGCAGCCTTTGACACAGTTGACCACACTATTCTTTTAAACAGACTCCACGACATGGTTGGCCTCACTGGTACTGTTTTTAACTGGTTTAACTCCTATCTAACAGATAGAGAGTTCTTTGTTAGCATGAAGGAATCCTAGTCCAAGAGCTATAGACTAACCTGTGGTGTACCCCAAGGCTCAGTTTTAGGCCCCACCCTTTTTAATCTTTACATGCTTCCTCTTCGTGATGTCATCAGGAGACACAGCATAAATTTCCACAGCTATGCTGATGACACACAGTTATATGTTGCCGTGGCTCCTGATGAGCACGGGCCCATTGATGCCTTGTTAGATTGTATTTTAGATATCAGAGGGTGGATGGCAGAAAACTTCTTGCAGCTCAACCAGGACAAAACAGAAGTTTTAATGATTGGACCTGAAGTTGAGAGAGAGAAACTGGAGGCCAAACTGAAAACAATAGCACTCAACCATTTTAATCAAGTAAAAAACCTGGGAGTGATTTTAGATGCAGGTCTCAGTTTTGAGCCACATAGTAAAAACATAACTAAGACTGCTTTTTATCATCTGAAGAACATCTCCCGCATCAGGGCGTTTCTCTCTCGAGCCAGAGACACTGATTCATGCTTTTATCACATCAAGATTAGATTACTGCAATGCTCTTCTTTCTGGTCTTCCAAAGAAGTACCTGAACCAGCTGCATCTTGTACAGAATGCAGCTGCACGTCTGTTGGCAAAGACCAGAAAGAGGGCCCACATTACACCAATTTTAAAGTCTCTACACTGGCTCCCCGTCAGCTTCAGAATTGATTTTAAGATTCTTTTATTGGTTTTTAAGTCTCTTAATGGTCTTAGCCCACCTTATTTATCTGATTTGCTTTTATCTTATGAGCCCACGAGACCCCTCAGGTCCTCTGGTACTGGCCTTTTAACTGTTCCCAGAATAAAAACAAAAACCCACGGCGAGTCCTCCTTTTATTTCTATGGCCCTCGTATGTGGAACAGCCTGTCTGAGGACGTGAGGGGAGCACCTAGTGTGGATATTTTTAAAAACAGACTCAAGACCGGCCTTTTTAGTTTAGCATTTTAATCGTTACTTTTATTATTACTATTGTATTTATTCATTTCTTTATTCTTAACACACAGGCTGTATTCAGCTTCTATTTATTTATCATTTATGTATTTGTTTTATCATTTTGATTCTCTTATTTCCCAGGTTCTCTTATTTTATGGGTCTTAGCAATATTACTATTACTTTTATACCCAGGGTTGGTTTTTAGATTGTTTTAGATCTGATTTTACAGTGTTTTATCCCAGAGTTTCCCCACACCACTAGACCCCAGAATTTATTACAGCGTTTCCTTGGTCCTTTTTTCCTTGGTCCTTTTAACTTGCTTTTACCCTCTGTGATGTGTGTGTGTTTGATGGGAAGGGGTGGGGGATGGGCTTGCTGCTCTTGTGTTGGGGTTCTGGGAGATTTTACTCTCTGTAAAGCACCTTGAGTTGCTATTTTTATGTATGAAAGGTGCTATATAAATAAAGTTTGATTTGATTTGATTATGGTCACTCAGATAACACATTAATTATAGGAGGTGATTTTAACATTATACTGGAGAAAAAAAGTACCACAGGAGCTCATCGAGTCTGGAAATCCTCAGAAACTGTAAAACATGAAGGATTTTGGTCTCCTTCATGAGATGCTTGGCATTCTCACCATCCCACACTAAGAGAATACACCTTCTTCTCTTCAGTCCACCATTCCTATTCTAGATTAGATTATTTCTTAACTAGCAGCTCGCTGATGAATGACATGTCAGAAATCAGAATCCATCCTATTAGCATTAGTGATCACGCACCAGAATCATTCACTCTAAGAAGTAAGAGCAATAAACCAGCAACTAGAAACTGGAGATTTAATACGTCATTACTTAAAGATCCTGAGTTTATCAGCTACTTCAAAAGAGAATGGTCCTTATATCTAGAAAATAACGACTTGCCAGAAACTTCAGCGTGTGTTCTTTGGGAAGCAGGAAAAGCAGTAATGAGAGGGAAAATAATTTCCTTTTCTTCTCATAAGAAAAAGAAGGAAACTTTGAGAATTTCAGAGTTAGAACTCAGAATTAAATCCTTAGAGGAGCTTACCATGTCTCCCCAGAAGAACACACACTAAATGCTATAAGGAAAGCTAAACTTGAACTTAATGAAATAATAGATAAAAAGACGCAGTTCTTGGTGCAAAGACTTTGCTTGGAGAATTTTGAGCATGGCAACAAATCTGGAAGGTTCCTGGCTAATCAGTTAAAAACAAATAAGGAGAAAACAACCATCTCCTCTGTCAGAGATCCAGAAGGAAACATCAGCCACGACCCTGATAAGATAAATAACACTTTCAAAGAATTCTATAAAACATTATATACATCACAACTAACTACAACAGATGACAGTATTGATAAATTTCTTAGTAACATCAATCTTCCACAATTAAAACATGAAAATATAATGGACTAGAATTCATCTCTTTCAACAGGGAACTCCATGAAGCTCTCCAGCATATGCCCAACAATAAAGCCCCAGGTCCAGATGGTCCAGGTCCAGATGACCCAGGTCCAGATGGTCCAGGTGAAGATGTTCCAAGTCTAGATGGCCCAGGCCCACATGGTCCAGGTCTAGATAAACTAGGTCCAGATAAACTAGGTCCAGATGACCCTGGCCCAGATGGTCCAGGCCCAGATGGTCCAGGTCCAGATGGTCCAGGTCCAGTTGACCCAGGTCTAGATGGTTATCCAGCAGAATTCTACAAAGAGCTCTGGACAATGCTGGCTCCCACTTTCTGCAATATGATATTAGAAATAGAGGAAAAACAAAAAGTATCTTCAAATATGAACCTACCTAATATTACCCCAATGGTAAATGGTCTGTACTTATATAGCGCGTTTATCCACAGCGCTTTACATGTACGTCACATTCACCCATTCACACACACATTCACACACTGATGGCTGAAGTTGCCATGCAAGGCGCTAACCACGACCCATCAGGAGCAATTAGAGGTTCGATGTCTTGCTCAGGGACACCTCGACATGAGCTCTCTGACCTGGGATCAAACTGGTAACCCTTGGGCTACAGGATGACCAGTCTACCCACTGAGCCATGCCACCCCTAATGTTAAAACCTGGAAAAGACCCAATACTTCCATCCAGTTACCGTCCAATTTCCTTAATAAATGTAGATCTTAAAATAATCAGCAAAGCTTTGGCCAGAAGGATAGAAAAAATAACCCCTCTAATAATACATCCTGACCAAACAGGCTTTATTAAAGGTAGACATTCCTCTACTAACATAATTAACTAATTAACATCATAGATTATTCAACTCTACATAACCTGGAATCCACAGTCATTTCTTTAGACACAGAAAAAGCATTTGACCGAGTAAACTGGAAATTTTTTATTTGCAACATTAAACAAATTTGGGTTTGGGTCATCAGACTGGCCAAAAATATTATATAACAACCCAAATGCATGTGTGAAGACCAATGATCAAACCTCTCCAAGCTTCTGTTTGCAGAGAGGAACCAGACAGGGCTGCCCGCTTTCTCCATCACTCTTTGCTATTTTTATTGAACCCCTAGCTGCTGCCATAAGACAAAAAAAAAGAGATTAAAGGAATCCATGCTAAAAATATAGAACAAAAGATAAGTCTTTATGCTGATGATGTATTATGTTTCCTCCAGAACTCAGCGACATCTCTCCCCAAGACACTCAAACTCCTTAACACATTCTACTCAATATCTAAAACTCTATTAACTGGTCTAAGACTATTGCTATGCCCATCAACTGTGACCTACAAAACATACCCAATACTACAATACAGTCAGGAAACATTAGATATCTAGGCATAAACATTTCACTGGACGA
Source organism: Melanotaenia boesemani (assembly GCF_017639745.1). Classification (NCBI taxonomy): domain Eukaryota; kingdom Metazoa; phylum Chordata; class Actinopteri; order Atheriniformes; family Melanotaeniidae; genus Melanotaenia; species Melanotaenia boesemani. The sequence continues at coordinate 32,663,980 of NC_055699.1, forward strand.
AAAGTACCAAGATACAGAGTGATCCGATGCCGCTATCTGTCTGTAACTGTCACAAATGAACATAATAAAACATTTTTACTGCCAGAAACTTCATCTTTATGCGCAGTTCATACACACATTTCAGTTGTTGTATCCAGAGATAAAACTGCTGACTGCAACACTGTAATGTGATACAAAAGCAAATCAGAAATCTGATGCATTCTAAAGAAACTTAAAAATAAATAAATCCAAAAGGGATTCAACTCACTCTATGTCTTCGGTTGTTGAGAGCTTTGGCCCTCCGATCCTTTTCTGACCACTTAGATTCCCTCCTGATGTTCTCAAAGTATGTGTTGCTCCTACGAACACAAAAAGCGACACATTAATATGTGAAAGATCTTTTCAACAAATTGTCTTTCTTTGGAGAGATGAGCATAATTTTTAGAAGTAACCTTAAACCAATTTTAGAGTCATAACTTACTTCTGATCAAAGAGGTGTCATGTTCCTCTTCATCTGTAACCGGAGTTGTGCTCAGACATGAACCTGCAGATTACATCACAGAAAACACAACAAAGCAACATGAAACATGAAACATACAAAATCTGCTCTGAAAATTTGTTGGTGACTATGTCAAATCAAAGTGCCATTATTTTGTATCTGAGTCAATTTAAGATGGACTAAAGCATCATTAGTCTACGATCTGATGAATATATAACTACTAAAGGTGATGCTGCATGGAAAATACTTGTCTTGTAATCAACTTACAGACTATTAAATGGTATTAGATGTCTTACCTCTCATTTCCTCTGTATTTGTGCCCATCCTCCAGACGCCTGTGGATCCTTTTTACCTCACGCTAAGACAGCCAATATCACAAACAGATCAAATTTAGATCTTGTGAGAAAAATATTGTGACAAACTTTTGAAACACCTCATTACAGCGGCTTGTACAGCTGTTTTTTGTTTGTGTCTGTGTTTGCAGACATATTTTGACTAAGGCAGTGGTTCCATAAAGTTTAACAAATAGCCTTACCACTTTTTCCTAAAATAGGGACAATGTGTGGATATTTATCACAGTGGTTCTGAATGTTTAAAGCCTCCGGGTGGGGGGGTCCCGGGTCCCAGGTTGTAACAGTAGTAACAGTGTATGAAGATGCACGTTAGATCTGTTTTACTCAAATCTATGAAAACAACAATAAAGGCTTAGTGAGTAACTTACAGATGGGTTGTAGGAATCTGCTGCAGAGTCGCTGATGTTACTGCTCCTGCAGCCAGTCTGTTCTCCACAGCTTCAGTCAGTTCAACCGGTTTCTCCATCACCTTGCCAACTTTCAGATGTGCTCTGCACACACCCTGAAACATTTACAAGTGTGTTTTCCAACATATCAGTTTTTGATTGTAAACATTGGAACGTCATTACAGAAACCAAAGCACATAAATCCCATGTTTCTAAATCACTGAAGGGAACAATGCTTGTTTCTACTGAGTTTTTCTCTTTTTTTATTTTAATGGGACGTTGCATATTAATATGTATTTATTATGTAATTATGACTTTAGCAAAGCTAATTTCCATCTTTAGTCCCTTATTATTTAAACCACTTCAGAAAAACATTTTCTTTGCATGAACATTAATTTCACTGCTGTCAACAAAAGACAAAAAGGACAAGATGGTGTTGATCAAACAATTAAGAGAACTTGGGAAAGCACGTCATCCCACGTGGTGCATTGTGGGACGTAGCCGTCATACTTGTATTCTGTACTGTATTGATTCTGTACTACCTGTAAGCTATATATTTATACACACACACTTAGATACATACTGCTCATTGCACAACACAGAAAACATTTTACCAAGTAACAGTTTTCTCTACCAAGCATAGTTGTACTGAGCTGCTTAAATTTGAGTTTTTTGTGTGTACATATCCAACCACCTCAGGGTGTACAGTCATTCTGGTCTCCTCGCGATTCTCATCATGCTGACAGTTCTAGAAACTTTCTGTAAAAAGAGGAAGAAGGTCAATAAATAAATCTACACCTCATTACAGTGGTTAATAATTCTAAAATAAGTTGTTTCTGTGTGGCTGTGGACATATTTTATCTAAGGGAACTTCAGACTGATAACTCACCAGTAAACATGCAATATTTTCCCATATATATTCCACATGAGCAACAACAAAAAGGCTTAGTACACAGCTTACAGGTTGACCGTAGGAAAATGCTGTGAAGTGTGTGGCTCCACAGTTCCTCTGTTACTGCTACCACCACCAGTTGACCTCCAGTTCTCCAGCTTCAGTCAGGTCCAGCTTCGCCATCATTATATGTATATTAATATACATTTATAATGTAAATATGCAGGATTTGAACAAAGCTTAATTCCATCATTAGTCTCTTATAGTTACAAATGCAGGTTTCAGTCTGTGATCGTGTTAGTTTTTGTTGTTTGGTGTTTTAAAATGACAAAGGTTATCAAAATACTGAGTAAAATCTACTTTCTGCCATTTTTTTAAATCTGCATTACAAATAAAAATATGGATGCATTGATGTACAAAAAATTAGACTTTACTACTTTATATAGGGACACCTTTTAAACCAGATAATTATAATATAAATATCTATTATGTTACACAGGAAAAAAACAAACAAACAAAAAAGAAACCAACCAAATTTACTCCCGGTTTTACTTTTGACAGTAATTTTGTCCATTCATTGTGTTTTTAACTTACTTTAATCCCACACACACCCCACATTGATTGTTTGTCATTGGTTATTGAACAATTAAGAAACAGTTTTAACTGATTCAACCATAAAATAAATATTAAAACACACACAAAAAAAATGTACAAACGTTTTATATTAATTCAGTTTAAACGAAACAACCATTCACTTGTATTCATTTAATGAGGAGCTTATGGTGTGTTTCCATAGAACGGTTCGGTTCGGGCCGGTACGGTTCGGTACGGTCCGGTATGCTATTTTGTGTGTTTCCATTATAAAATGGGTCCATACAACCGAACCATACCACACCATTTCAGGACCTCCTTCAGTTGTAAGTCCATAGGAATGGTACATATGGTACGGTTAAGGCGGAAGTACTGGCAACACCGATGAAATCTATTGATTGGTAGACAGGAAAACGTCACTGCCCACGACAAAAGCAGGCGCAACACAAACAACGCTGCTGTTCAGTTTGTGGTTCAGTTGCACATTGTGTTTGGGCGTCGGAAAGATACTAGAAGAAGGATGCCTGCAAGTAACAGTAAGGTCTGGTCGGCTCTGGAACTACTAACTTTCCTGGCTATAGTTGGAGATAGTGTGATTCAGAATGAGCTGGATGGAGCAGTGAGAAACGAAAAAGTGTACAAAGAGATTTCTCAGCGGATGGCTGCCGAGGGATTTGATAGGACATCCGAGCAATGCCGGGTAAAGCTTAAGAAGCTGAAAGGACAATATCAAAAACTTAAGGATGACAACAGCCGTAGTGGAAACAGCCAAAGTACTTGGAGGTGGTACGACGCCATGGACGACATTTATGGCCACAGACCAGCAAACAAAGGCAGAGAGGGAGGGCTGGACTCGGCAACTGCACTTCTAGAATCCATAATAGATCCTCATGGTAAGAATTTTCCCACTTGGGATGAGCTTTAGCTATGCTAACTAGTTAGAAAGTCTTCGCACAACTTCTTTGTAAATTCAGATGAAATGAAAGGCTCGTAGTTAGAATGCTAGCATAGCTTAGCATCCTGTTGTTTCCTGCCTGATGCTAACAGCTATTTACGATCGCTAACCGTTCACATCCTGTGTATTATTCTCGTTGTTTGTGAATTAAACTCGTGATATTTTCATTTTCAGATTTAGTGGAGGGACTTGACACCGATGCCTCGTCCTTTCTGGATGAGGGTCCATCCACTTCGTCAAGTTTCCCCAGTACCCCGGTAATTGCGTCACCATCGACCCAACCAGAGATGACACCCACTGCACTCCGGCATCAACACATCAGTAAGTCATGATGTTCTGAATAAAAGTTGTGATTATGCATTTCTCCAAACTTAGAAATGACATTAAGCAGTAAACAAGCTTCCTCTGTATTTTATTTGCAGTATGAAATCCATAATCATAACTGTAAATAATCTTTATATATTACTGTTTTATTTTCTTAATGTGTTTTGATTTTTTTATATTTTGTATTTGCGTTTGTGTGTAGATTTGCCTTATTTTTTCTGTTTCCATTTATCTGATTGCTGCTGTGATAGGAAATACCCTTCATGTGATTTATAAAGTATCTTTTAAGCTCTCATCGCAGTCTGACCATGTCTTAACTAATGTATAATCACCCAGTTTTTTTTTTTGTTTTTTTTTACTGTTGATTAAAACCCACTATTCTGGTCTTTTGCATATTCCAGTTGATAGAAGACGGTCGCAGCTGGATGTGCGCACAGTCATGGAGGAGATGTGGGCTGCAGATGAAAGGCAGCTAGAGAGAATGGAGAGCCTTTCTGAGCGTCAGTTTCAGGCACTGCGTCTGGACGCCCAGGAAGCGAGGCAACATGAGAGAGAACTTACACGGCAGCAGATGGAGCAGTCAGCTACCTTCAACCAGGCCTTCCTTGGTGTCCTTGGGCAACTTATTCAAGTGCTGGGAGGCAGTCGTGACCCCATGCCACAGCCCAAGCAATAGTGAGAAAGCAACAGAAAACCTTTAGTTTAGTTTAGCTTCTATTTATGTTTTTATTTGTTTTTAATAAAGGTGGTCTATCTAGTACATTTTTGTGCTAAGTTATTAAAGAAAGATTTTAGTGCCCTGTAGCAAGTACCCTGTAATAAAAAAAACACGAGGAAATGAACAAGGTAACAGAATTTATTAAGGCAAACGATCACTTAACAAAATCTGTAGAGGCCATGGGAGTGTCTGCTTATATGTAACACTGAAAAAAAACTTGTTAAGTGTTGAGGAGCCGCATCAGAGCCTCACGTACTTCACTCCCCTCTTCTTCAGCATCCCGAGCTATTAGAAGTACTGGCTCCTCTGCAGACATATCCAAATCATGCTGGTAGTCTTCTCCATGACTTTCACAAAGATAGTGAAGAGCACAGCAAGTAAGCACTCTTTAAAAGACATCGCCACCGACCATGGAATCCCAGCCTTTTCTGTTGAAGTAGTCGGTGTGGTATTCTTGTGGTGCTATTATTGGTATGTGTGAGCCATCAATAGCACAATCACACTGTGGAAGGCCCCACCTTCTTCTCCATCACTGGACGTAGCCGTGCACAAAGGTATGAAAATGTTTCCTCAGACATCTGGAAATTGTGGACCCACTGCATGTGTGTGAACCCCGGGACTGTCACATCCCACCATTCATTGGCCCGGCTGAAAGCCAAATGACTGGTCGGCGGCGCTGCTTCAACAAAAGAAGAAGCATCTAAAGAAAAAAAAGAAAAGAAAAAAAAACACAACTTAATACACTATTAAGTCAATGTAATACAACATAATATTCCTTACAAAAAGGGCATGTATAAAGGGGAGCAACATAAATAAGGAAATATGCGATTTAACATAGATATATATGAAACCTGTATCTTGTTAAATCATATCCTTTCCATCTTATGTTTTTTTTTTTCAAATTTCCTTATTTTTATGTTATGTTTTCATAAACACAAGAAGTAAACAAAAGACTGCAGAATTTAAAATGGTTCTATTCTATTCTACAGTCATTTAGCAGACACTTTTATCCAAAGCAACTTACATTTGAGAGTAAGAACAACACAAGCATGAATTCAAACAAGATGGGACGTCATAATTAAGTGTTAGTCAGACTGCTGTGAGTCCATTTGGACCAGGTGCTGCCATAAAGTGCTAGAGGCAGTGCATATAATTTTTTTTTTTCAAGTTTTTTGTACGTCATTTTGTTTAAATACTACATCACGATTTCATCAAACAATGTCAACTTGGACATAAGTGCACACAGCTTATTTAGTACTTGGTTGAGCCAAAGAGCTGGACAAATGTTTCTCACTCATTACATTACAGTGCAGTTCATATTTAAGCTACCCATGTAATATCTTTTCGGGTACAGAGGTTATTTTGTACAAGTTAGTAAACATATAAGTACAACTACATGACATACATGATAACATGGCATGAAGTCGCTTACCCTGTGACGCCTCTGTCTTTGTCTTGTAGCACAACGGCGTATCTCTCGTTCCACCGCAAGACCCAAGCCAGAAGTTTTCTTCTCTTTTCGGCTGTGTTTCTCTTTGCCGCCAGCAATCTTCTCTCGTACGATGCGGCTTGTGATGTTTGTACAAAGAACCACAAGCTAAGCAGAACAAAAACAAGTTGCTGAATGGCCTCCATTGTTGTTTGTTCAGTAGCGTCTCGTTTGCTGTCGTCGCACTAGAATGACGCCACACTAGGCATTTGGCCTAAACACCGCCACCCAGTGGCAGTCCGACTTGAGGTGGAAGCGCTCACCAGAATTGGCTGGACCATTCAATAATGCACCGGACCGTACCGGCCCGAACCGAACCGCTCAATGGAAACGAGGCTTTACTTGCCAGGTCCAAGATGGCGATCACGTGGACGTGTGGCAACAATGGCCGATGGGCCTTACGTCTATGAATGAACCCATAAAAGCTAGCGGTTAGCATCTTAGCTTCAAATAAAGTTACTGCAGTTTCACAGACATGGGTATAACAGTAAGTTTGTCCGCGAAGCTAAACTTAAGTAACTCAGTATCTAAAACAACTGAAACAATTTAAAGGCCTAAAAAAATGAGTATCAACTTACTTCCACATAATGTCCGATGTGACTGGACGGCAGGCTCTGCTACTAGCTCCAGCTGGGCGCCAAATATGAGAATTAAAGTTTTAATTGTCCGTTGGCATCGACACTTATCTCCATGTCCTCTGAGTCTGGGCGAAGAAGAGTCGTTTGCTTTGTCCGAAGAATACTTTTACAATTTATTGACGTGAACTGTAGTGGAAAACACGACAATAAAGAGAAGCGCAGCGCAGAACTACATTGGCGCTGACCGATGACGTCATACGATGTGCGACAGTTGAGAAGCAGGACCCCACAGGAGAGTGAGGGGTGACCTGCTGTTAGCAGTTGCTCAGGGAAATTTCACATTCATAAAAGGAAAAGGGCTGACAGCAAGCCGAACTTCACAGTTTCTACAAGATCTTTTTCAATACAGCTCCAACCTCAGTGGTCTTTAGAACTCAAAAGCCTTAAAAACTAAGTTTACTTTGGAAAAATCCTTATTTCATTGAGATGACTCTTTCCTCACTTTACTTTAACTGATGGTTAAATGTATAAATGCATATGCACACCTGGATTTTTCATATATGTTTATGTATATCTCCTAGATTTAATTTACTTACTGGTCTCATTGAATATCACTTAATACTTGATCCCTGTTACACAGGACTCCTCGGAGACAAGGACAGGTTAAACATTCTTTATTCAACAAACAAGATATACGTGAAGAGGTCTTACTACGACGGAACTGAAGGATTAGATCAGAGGGACAGGAACCATGGAATGGAGTAGGGGTGAGTCCGCTGTGTGTAGGTTAAGGTCCGACAGGGAATGACTGTGGTGCTGGTGTATATAAAGGACTGGGGAACAAAGGAAGACAGGTGTGGCAGGTTGACTAGATTACTGATGAGCGGATGAAGAACAGGTGTGGAGGATGAGGGAAGTGAGGAGTGAATGGAGGAGTGGCAGGACAGGGGAGTGCTGGAGGAGTGGCAGGACAGACTGTAACAATCCCCTTGCTGTACAGTTCATGTTCTGTGTGTTTTATTTTCAATTGTTTAAGCAGGAGATTATTATCTTCTAACAAACAAAGCTGATTACTTGGTCGTTGACTGGATACTTATTTTTATTCAGCATCTCAGCGAAATAAACTGTTTCAGAATAAGAACGTGTCTTTATTGCCAAACAAGTTTGCACATAAAATGAATTTGTTTTGGGGGAACGGTGTAAAAACAATGAGTTATATATATATATATATAAAAAAACATAAACAGAACATAAACAACACTATGGGTTAAACGCAGAGAACAAACTTCCCAGCTAGGACTAATAACTTAACATACCTCCACTGAAAAGAATCGCAGGCCGTTGTGATACCAAGACTAAGGTTGCATGTACGGTCAAGGATGTTTAGTCTAAAACAGTATTAATCACTTAAAGATTACCTCTTTTTTTTGCCATTTTTAAATGATTTTGGAATAAGATTTGTTGTTTCTCCAAAAATATGTAACAAACCATATTTTCAATATTAATTTTTTCTTAACTGTCCACCATTGTAGCATTTGTAGTGTTTGTAGCGTTTGTAGCGTTTGTCGTGTTGTATTTTTAATATTCTACACAAAGTTGACGACAACACAGTTGTTTTTTTTTTTTAACTTGTCCTGTCCAGCATCATAGCAGCAAAATGATAATCTGGTTGCTGTATTGTGCTGAACAAATTTGCTCTGCCAAGGGGAGGCCTATGGGTAAGGCTGCTCATCATAATCTGATTCATTTATTTATTTATTTACTTTGAGTCACGAAATCAATATAATCTTGCTGGACCTGACCAGAGGGGACAGAAAAAGAAGGAAGACAGCAAAGAGAAGCAAAAGGGAAAGAAGAAAGGAGACAAAAACATCACAAACAGAAGGAAACGACCCTTCAATCCACACCATCACCAGACAACAAACTGTTACACCTGTACATGAACACACCAGAAACTTTCCTACAACTTCTACAAAAACAAACAAAAAATAAATAAATAAATAAATAAACAAACAACAACAACAACAAAAAAACAAAAACAGAGCTGCTAGTCATCAAGAGTTCTTAAATAATAACCAAATCAAAAAGATGTAACATGAAAATAGCATAACAGCAACCAGATACTAACTCACAGGAGAAATGAAAAAGAAGAATTATCTCTTAGTAAATAAACCCACTGGACAACTCAGTGACTGTCAGCATGTTGGTGACTGAAGTCGACTTCATGGCTACTTCAAGTCATTTTCTTATTTTTACTCAGCAACTCTGACTAATAAAGAATTTCAAAATCAGAATAGATCTTTATTATTTAAGTAAGTTTGCACATACAATGAATTTGTCTTGGGATTAGCAAAAACAATAAAAGTGAAAAAAGAACACACACACACACACAAACACACACACACAAAAAAACAGAACACAAACAGTATTTACAGGGTATAACCCCCCACTGCTACCCTAGTGCTGGAACATGGCTCCAAGTATAAGTAGGCTCTTGAAGACATTTTGTCTCCCTCTCTCCAGGACAGAGAGGTGTTGGTGGGGGTGGGAGGACCTTTAGAGGTGAGCAGCTTCAAAGAGGCTCCTGTACTGCTGGGGGAGGGTGAGCGGCTGGTTTGCTGGGACTGTTGTGGAATGTTGGTTCCAGCACATTGTCCTTGAAAGCAGTAGTAAACCTAGTTTTGTTGGCAAACCTGAACAAATCACAACAGTCCACAGCTCCACTGGTCCACTTCTTAGATGTCCTCAAGATTCAAAGTGTTTATTGTCATTTGCCCAGTAAGGAAACAAGTTTCCCTGAACAATGAAATTCTTACTTTGCCGTCTGCACTGAATGCCATACTAGATAGAAGATAAACATAAAGACAGATAATTTACTTAGTTTTTTTATTATATGTACATAAATGTGCTACATAAACTGTTGTGAGGTAGACGGTAAGATACATGTGCAAAAGATTAGCAAAAAAGAAAAAAAGTGGATTTATGTCATTAGCATTTTCTATGCAGGGGTGGAAAAAGTACTAAAAAATTGTAATTAAGCTAAAGTATCTTTGCTTTGCTTAAATTCTACTCAAGTAAAAGTTATAGTACGTGCCAAAGATCTACTCAAGTAAAAGTAAAAAGTACTAAATTTAATTGAGTAAAAGTTACTTAGTTACTTTAAATTACCTGATGTAAACAAAAGAAGAGTCATAAATCCAATCCAACACTATTTTTAATAAACTTTTAAAACACTACAGTAAAAGAGAGAAAATAAAACCAAATCAAAGTTAATCAATTCTACATACAGCTACCTATTAGGGTGGCAGAATTCATGAATCTCGATGCCCCAAAGCTATTATCAAAAACATATAGACTATTATCTAAACTAGAAGACTCAATCTGTCTTCCAACTTCAAAATGGGAGGGTGACTTATCCAGTAACTTTAATAAAGATAAATGGTCACAAATATGTTTAAACACCTTTAAAATGACTAAGAATTCAAATATGCAACTAATACAATTCAAAATTCTGCATAGAACTCATTATACAGGACAAAGGATGTTCAGGATGGGTCTGTCACAATCAAACATCTGCACACACTGCAATGAAAACACACCAGACAGCTATCTCCATGCCTTGTGGTCCTGCACACCTGCAGGTTCTGGCTTCAGGTATGTGTGGACATGTCAACATGGTTTAAATGTAATATTCCTACAATCCCCGCACTATGTCTACTAGGTGACTTGGGTGACATTAATATGGCAATTAACTCTGCACACATGATACACACAGCATTATGCATCGCAAAGAAAACTATCCTTGTGAACTGGAAAACCAAAAATAATCTGTGTATTCAGCAGTTTAGGAATCTCTTAGTTGACCACATCAGTAGTGAGACAATCGCTGTGTCCGAATGTGCACCCTACTCCCTACATAGTGCCCTATGTAGGGGTCACGCCATTTTGTCAGAGTGTCCGAATGTCCAGAGAGAAAAAAAGTAGGGCACTCAAAATTACCCACACTGTATCTTGAAAAGTAGTGAGCATCGATGGTTACTAGACCGGTCAATATAGACCACAGTGCATTGTGGGCAGAAGCTCAACATGGCGCAAGGAGGTGAAAAAAATTGAGCTGCGTGAAATTACTTATAAGCAAACAAAGAATAAAATACAACATAAGGAATAAAAATAAAAATATTTACACACAATTTTGGATTGGATTTAGAATGACATCTTGACGTGGGTTGTGGTTGCCGTGGTGATGGCGGTAGTCAAGTGGTTTGTGAAGAGGAAAAAATAGGCAGCTTTGTGTCCGAATCGCCAAGAGAATGAGTCACTATGTAGTGTGCTATGTTGTTCAGCCCTATATAGTAAACGAGGGGTTAGGGAGTAGGGTGGACATTTGGACACAGCCAATGTCTGCCTCCTCAAAGAACCATTTAGCTGAATCTCATTCCCTCTGGTCCCCTGTGATTGGTTCCATCACTTAGTGTAGGTGGAGGACTGTGTCCTTGTTGCTTTGGAGGTTGGAAAATGGCGGGGAGTGGCTAGTGGTTGCGGGTTCTTGGTGGTTTCCCGTTGTGCTGCTCTGCAGTGGGGGTGGCTCTGGGTCCGGCCCTGTCGGGGGCTGTGGGGGCCAGCAGTTGGGGTCGCCTCGTGGCGGGGGGTGAGGCCACTTGTTGTGCCTGGGTCGGTGGGTGTCGGCCCTGGGCCGGGTGGCCTGGCTAGTCTGGAGCGGGCTGGGTGGGGGTTCTGGGCTCTGGTGCCTGGGGGTGGCCCCCCTCCCTCACCGCACAGGGGTGATGTGATCACTCCGTCTCGTCCCTTTAAGCAACCGAGCAGCAGTGTTTTAGCTGCAGTTGGTGCAAAGATGGCTGGTCAAGGCCCTAATACAGGGAGCTGCAGTAATCTAAGCGGGACATGAGGAGCAGGTGGAGGACTTTTCTAGGTCTGGCTTAGGCAGGTGGGGGGTTGTCTTGCTAAGCAGCCTCAAATGAAAGAAAACGCTTTTAACTACTGAACTGACCTGCCGGTGGAAGAAAAAGAGCTGTCAACTTTCACACCAAGATTTCTAACAGGGATTCGACAATGTGAAGTAAGGAGACCAAGAACACTTGCAGCATCATTCAGAAGCTCAGAACTTCCAAAGACCACAATTTAAAATTTCTCCTCTTTAAATGGAGAAAGTTTAATAATAATAGAGGACAAAAGTTTTAATTATTGCTTAATTATTAACTTAATTTTTTTTATAATATTTGTGATTTTGTTGCAACTGCAGAACGAACACTGACTGGTGTGGATGAGCGATGAATCTGCCTAAAGGATGACAACGTTGCCACGTTTCACATGCAGATCAGTTATTTCATGCAGCAGCACACCTGGCTGCTAATCAAGAAACCACGTTAATTAGATTAAGATACTAACAGTACAATGAGGAGAAGGAGCGCTGTGAACATGACCAATTATCAGCCTTCTGTAAGTGTTTTCATGGGGATCATTTTGGGTCATTCACACCCTCCCACATGCACTGCCTCATCTCAGGTGATGACTTTCTAACTACTTTACTTTGTTGAGTGGGTGTAAAGATGTAATTTTCTGCTTGTGATGGGTGCACAGGTGACTCTGGTTAGTATGAAAGCTGAAGTGAGAGCTGCACACACACACACACACACACACCCCAAACAGCCTCCTGCCTTTGTTCCCGGCAGGCTCGTGTGTCCGTCTGATCACACACCGAAGGAGGATCAAAGATTTGGGCCTTTCTTCACACAATGGATGGCAGGGCACACAATAAAGGAGCATCTGTACGTGTTTACTGGGGACCAAAGTAGACAGGACACCAACTTATGAGGACTTCCTATAAAAATGTCACAGAAAAAAATGTCCTCACAGGTACAAAGGGATTTCCGCTCCGTCATTCAGCTGTGATGGTGAAGGTTAGGGTAAAGGCTCGGCGGATGCATCGCATCAACATGCTGTCACTGCGTGTAAATGTAGAGACGGATGTTAAGGTGTGAATCTGGAGAACAAAGCGAGAGGCCATGTGTTCCAGAGCCAAATGATCAGAGGACAGAACAGACGGAAAGATGAAGGACAAAAGAGAAAGGAGAGGGAGGTGGAGCAGGACGAGAGGACGAAGAAGCAGGTGAAGAAAAACTAAACAAAGAGCTGAGCAGAATGAGAGTTTAAGAATTTTATTTTTCTAGAAAGCATTTGATGGGGGAGCAGACCAGAATAAAGAAATTTAAAGGAGTTTCTTTTCTTTTATTACTTTAAATAACCAGGGTATACATATACACAAATATAAACCTTGAAAATAAATGTATGAGTAACAAAAAATAAATATAGACAGAGATATAGAACTCTTGAAAATAGATCCATAATTAACAAAAACAAAACATAGTCAAGTCATAAAGGAGGAGGTGGAACAACAGAATGATAACCAAGTTATGCAGCTCAACACATTCCACACGTTTCCAAGGGCAACAGACTTTCAGATGTTATTCCACATTTTTATAAACAACAGAAAAGCTTGTTTTGAAAAATAAAAAAAAATTAAAATAAATAAAACAGAAATAACATTTTCATATAGCAGGTTAAATTTTACCTGCAGTTTTGTACATATGAATTTAGCCGGATTGTAACGCATGGACCCCTCGGAGACAATGGAAGGTTAACAGATCTTTATTACTAGGAACTTAGATAACAGATCTTACTGATGCAGATCCTGGCAGAGCCGACTTGAGATACCATGGAGCCTGGAAGGGAAAGGGAGTAAGTCCATCAGCTGGCTGTGGTGCTAGGTTATATAAGGGCGACAGGTGTGTGTGATCTGTGACAGGTGTGAGCAATAAGGGGAGTGATTACTGAGGAAAGGCAGGAAAGGCTTGGACAAACCAGGTGAGGGCGTAACACGGCTCCCTCCACAGCTCCTTTGTGCACTGACAATGCCAGAAAACATGGGACATAAAGAACAAGAAGTATCAATGTCCTTTTTTAAACTTTGCCACAAATTGCTTGACAAGATAAATCTTGTTTGTAACCATGTATTTATATGGCATGAGGCAGACTTTAGTCCAGGGAGCATTGTCGCAGAATTGGGTCCAGTAGGAAATAACGGACAGTTTAGATGCGACTTGCTTCTAAAATAAGTTCCATACGACCCTATTGCTGGTATTAAGGGGAAGACCACGTCCACAGACAAAGAACCCCTCCAAAGACCAATGGCTCCCACAGGAACCGCTTTTATAACCTTCCCAAATTTCTCATATCGCACTGGAAAATTTAATTTCTATATAAATTGTTCATAATTTATTAATTGTCCATTACTGTGCAACCAGATAAAAATTCTTTTCTATTTATTTTTCTAAGTAGAGGCTCCTTCTGTTGTGCTCTATTACTCCAGATATAATACCTGTGAGACGAAAAATTGTGTTTGTAAACCATTTTCCATCCCAGTAAAACCTGCTTTAAAGACTGTTAGTAGTCTGGCTATTTACATCCTAATAAAAATCATAATATAATATAATATAATGTAATGTAATGTAATGTAATGTAATGTAATATAATATAATATAATGTAATGTAATGTAATGTAATATAATGTAATATAATATAATATAATGTAATATAATATAATGTAATATAATGTAATGTAATGTAATGTAATATAATATAATGTAATGTAATGTAATGTAATGTAATGTAATATAATATAATATAATATAATATAATGTAATGTAATATAATATAATATAATGTAATGTAATGTAATGTAATGTAATGTAATATAATATAATATAATATAATATAATATAGCACTTTTCATGTACAGGACAATTCAAAGTGCTTTATATAAAACATTTTGGTATAATTTACTAAATTCCATGGAGAAAAATAGTTTTTAAGGAAATACATTAACCAATTTATCTTGAATACATTTTTTAAAGTGGAGAACTAAAGAAAATTGTGACCACTGTTTTTATAAGTATTAATTGCTACAAACTTTCAAATATAACATTTTCTGTTTTCCCAGAGAAAATTAATAATTGATCAGTTTTCTTTGCCATTTCACTGTCAAAGGCCAAGGAGGATGCCATAGAAACCTGTCTAGAGATACCTTCAGCTTTGGACAGCTCAAAATTTAGATGCATCTCTTTAGCTGGTTCTTGGTCATAGTAACTCCTGCATGATAATGTTACTCTTTGCACAGATATCATCAATAGAGGTTATATCGTTGTTTTTCAAAGCAAACTCACATTGACCTAAGTTTAGAAACAATCTTGATGCTGAAGAAAACTTGCTAAACAATCAAATTGCAGGTTTTACCTGCAGAGAATCTTTGAGAAATAACGCAGCATCATCAGCCAGGTGATCAGCCAGATGATCAGAATTCTCTTTCAGCTACTGAGACACCCCCCAAGTTCTGAGATTTAATATATAAGCAGAATATCTGTGACAGCACAAGGAGTGGTAAACTGAAGCTTTGCACCCTGGTCTTACTCCTCTCTCCTGAGGGAACCACTGGGTCGTGCCATTGTTCACCTTTACTGAACAGTTACTCTTGTTAAATAGACTTTTCATACATTACAAAAGCAGTTTCCAAAGCCACACATTTCACAGCAACAGAAAATGAAAGAGTGTTCGACTGCATCAAATGTTTGGTAGAAGTCCAAGAACAGAATAAAACTGCCATCTCCAATCAGATCAGAATAATCAATGAGATCCAGAAGTAATCTTGTATTGTTAAAAATATGTCTTTTCGACATGAGGCCAGGCTGATTTTCATCAAAAACTGAATCTAGAAATCTTTTGGAACATTTCGCAAACATCAAGGCAAACAGTTTATGACACATATGTCAAACTGGTCCAGCAAAGGGCCGTGTGGCTGCAGGTTTTTGTTCCAACCAAGCAGCAGCACACCAGATTTGACTGATTCAATCAACTGATCTCAGTCTTCAGACAGCTGATTGGTCAAACTGTGTGCTCTTGGCTGGCTGGAACAAAAACCTGCAGCCACACGGCCCTTTGCTGGACCAGTTTGACATGCCTGGTTTATGACCATTGTTGAGTGGGGTTATGTTGGCATCTTCCATCTTCAAGAGACGGTGGTTTTAGCCTGAGGATGGCATGCGCACTATCAGTATTGCCGTGTTTCAGGACCTCCGTGTTGGTACCTTGTCCTGCCACTGGATGCGCAGAATGCGCCACATGCACCTCATGTGGAAGCTGCTGAGTTTCTTCTTGCCTGTGTAGGTGGTCCATGCTTCGTTGCTGTAGACGAGCGTGATGAGCACACAGGTCTAACAGACTTCTCAGTTAGATATGCATTGTTCTAGAACAGGGGTGCCCAAAGTATTATGTCTGACGTGCCAATTATATACTTAAATATATTTTGAGTGTCACACTTAAAAGATTGACTCACACCTCATTGATATGCTCACCTTGGCAGTGAGCCAGGTGCAACCTAATATTGTTGAACATGCATTGATTGCTGTCAATGACATTTTGCACTATATTTGGTTACAATATATTGCCCGTAATTGTTGTTTGTTGTCCTTCTAACTATATCTTTATTGTTATTTTGCCATATTAATGTTTGTACCGTGTTATTTGCAGTGATGGAAAAGAATGCATTTGCATGCATGAACAATAATTAAAAGAACTATAATTTACATTTATTTGTTTCATCCCTAAGTCCACTGGTTGGTCCATGGCTCATTGGTACATTTTCTCTTTGGCTCTTCAGGCAAAATATTTGGGCACCCCTGTTCTAGACCCTCTAGTTCAGTCTGGCCATTACTGCTGCTGCCTTGACAATCAGGCTGTTGACCTCTGCATCGATGGAGTATGAGCTGGATATGCTGGCACAAAGTTATGTAACGCTGGAGGGAACTGGAGGGAGGGAAGCTGCTGCAGGCCGTCTTCTCTGTGAGAAGTCAAGGCTGCATCTTTGATGAAGAGAAGCTCACAAATTAGTACTACTGTGAGTTTGGTGTTAATCCCTGGAACTGTATTTTGTGGTAGATTTGGTTAGATGCATCCAAAAAAAATAAATAAATAAAAAAAATAGTCCATCCAAGCTCGGGTCCGCTGTAGCCACTCTTCCAGTTTGGGGGTTACTGCCCCGAGTGCTCCGATGACCACGGGCACCACTGTTGCCTTCACTTTCCAGGCCTCCTCAAGTTCTTCTTTCAGGCCTTGGTATTTCTCCAGTTTCTCATGTTCCTTTTTCCTGATGTTGCAATCGCTTGGTATTGTGATGTCAACCACAACGGCTTTCCTCTGCTGTTTGTCCATCACCACAATGTCTGGCTGGTTTGCCATTACCATTTTGTCGGTCTGGATCTGGAAGTCCCACAGGATCTTAGCAGCTATGATCAGTGTCTCTGTGCTGTCTTTCAGTCCAGCCCTTTCTAGCCATTGGTAGGATTTCTCGATATCAGCCACTTCAGTTATCTGTAGGAGGGGCTTTTCCTCCCATGATGGTTCCTCCATCACCACATGATCTGTTTTCCACTGCCTGAGACATTCACCGAGCACTTTGTCCATTGAGGCCATCTTCCTGATGTATTCAAGGATGTTGGATGTTTCATCCTGGATAGTGGTTCTGACATTCACTAGCCCTCTGCCTCCTTCCTTGCGCTTAGTGTACAGTCTCAGGGTGCTGGATTTGGGGTGGAACCCTCCATGCATGGTCAGGAGCTTTCGTGTTTTCACATCTGTGGTCTGAATCTCTTCCTTTGGCCAGCTTATTATTCCCGCAGGATATCTGATGACCAGCAGGGTCATTAGATATCCTGCCTTACTCCTTGCCTTACTCGTTGGGGGTATTTGGCTGTGGCTTCTTTTCTTGTGGCCTGTTCGAGGTTGCCATTTGCTTGTGGGATTCCAAGGTACTTGCAGCTGTCCTCAATGTCTGCTATTCTGCTGTCTGGGAGTGAGACCCCTTCTGTTTGGACTACCTTCCCTCTCTTTGTCACCATCCGCCCACACTTCTCAAGTCCAAATGACATTCTGATGTCACTGCTGTAGATCCTGGTTGTGTGGATCAGTGAGTCAATGTCTCGCTCGCTCTTGGCGTACAGCTTGATGTCATCCATGTAGAGGAGGTGACTGATGGTGGACCCATTTCTGAGTTGGTATCCATAGCCAGTCTAGGTGATTATTTGTCTGAGGAGGTTCAGACCTATGCAGAACAGCACAGGGGACAGGACATCTCCTTGGTATATGCAACATTTGATGGATACTTGTGCAATTGGCTTGCAGTTGGCCTAAAGGGTGGTCTTCCACTGCTGCATTGAGTTTGCAATGAAGGCTCTTAGAGTCCTGTTGATGTTATACATCTCCAAGCATTCCATGATCCATGTGTATGGCATTGAGTCATAGGCTTTCTTGTAATCAATCCAGGCAGTGCACAGATTGATATTCCTGGTTCTGCAGTCCCGAGCGACTGTTCTATCTACCAGCAGCTGGTGTTTTGCTCCTCTGGTATTTTTACCAACGCCCTTCTGTGCTGTGCTCCTGTTTTGATCCATGTGCCCACTTATCTTAGCTGCTATGATGCCTGGCATGAGCTTCCATGTGGTGGGGAGACAGGTTATTGGCCGATAGTTGGATGGAACTGTTCCCTTCAGGGGATCCTTCTGGATCAGGATTGTCCGGCCTTCAATTAGCCATTAAGGGTGGGTCCCATCCTTTAGCAGCTGTGCTGCCAGGTGCTCATTGAGTGCAGTTAGCTTCTTCAGCTAGTAGGTGTGGAGCATTTCAGGCCCTGGTGCTGTCCTTTTTTTTTTTTATACCTGAGACTCTTTGTTGAATGTCTCCCACTGTGATGGTTACTGGTTCTTGTTCATGGAGGTTGCTGTGGTCTGCTCTTAGATCCATCAGCCACTGTGCACCGCTGTTGTGTGATGCCTCCTTCTCCCATATGCTTTTCCAGTATTGTTCAGTCTCCAGCATTGGTGGATCTGCCCTAAAGTTATTACCCTGCCACTGAGAGTACACTTTAGCTGGTTGAGTTGAGAACAGCCGGTTTGTTCTCCTTGCTTCAATTTCTCTCGTGTACCTCTTTAGGTTGGTGGCCAAGGCTTGGAGTCATTGTTTGGCAGTTTCTAGTGCTTCAGATATGGGCATCTGGCTGTACCTCCTGGATACCTGTTTTTTTCATTGTACCTTTCTGGAGCTCTGGTAGTTGGCTCACTTCTCTTCGAGCTGCCTTGATTTTAGCCTCCAACCTCTTCTTCCATGGTGGATATGTATCTTTATGGTTGCTCTTTGG